>NC_058024.1:875000-1002500 GCF_019176455.1 Solea senegalensis
ATAAATTAGCACAATACAGCATATTAGTTGATGTTGGAGGTAAATGGCATCAACAATGAAACCTAAAGTACTTCAATCACACATTGTCGTATCAGGATATATTACTGCTTTTAAGGCAATATTTATGTTATTCTATTTTACCATTTTTCCCCAGTATGGCAGCCTGGAACCATTTACTTTGCCCACCCATACTGCAACACCACGATATCCCAACTAATAGGATAACTAATGATATTTTTAGTTTTTTTATTTCAACAATACAGGTAAAATGGACTGTTTCTTATATAGCAGAAAATGTTTCACGTAGGGCTTTAAAAAAAAAAAAGATGAATGAATTATGTTAACAGCAAACCCAAAGCAGAAAGATATAAACGGGATAAATGACAAAAAGGTAACTACTTTAAATGCAAACTAGTGTAGTGATAACAAATCTATAGCATGTATACACCTATATTTCCAATATTACTGTGCAAGCACGGCAAATCTTACAAGCAAATTTCACAAAAATGCTTCAGTAAATGTAGTTTGTCAGCAGTTTCTTTCACCTTTATAGTAGCAGAACATTTTCATTCAGTTACAGTCTGAGTTTTTGAATTGGTAAATGTGTTATTAACAGTTTGGTCAATTAAAAGACAGTACAGTAGACTGCATTCATCTGATATCAGTATCTGCAGACACTCAAAAGTTGTGATTAGGGTTAGCATACCATCACTGATACCAATAACACAACCCTTGAGTATCTACCAATACCAATATCAGTGCAATACAGTAGTTTTAGACCTTTTAAACTTAACTTAAAGTTAACACATTTGTGCTAGAAATTAAAGATTTAAATCTCAAACTGTGTAACAATGACACTGCTCTCATAAAGACGCAATTATTAGACTCAGGTAAAATGCCGTTGCTGATTTATTTATTTTTACCATCCATGTAAAGAGTTCAGAGCAATATCCATCGTCTCATCCCTAGTGGTACTATCAAAATAGGACAAGAAGAAGTGGATTTGAGACAAAACTGCAGTTATTAAGTGAGGAAACTGGACTCAAAACAGTAGACCGAACAAAATCAAAGTTCAATTAAATTTGACCTTTGTGGGCCAACAGTGTATTAATCCAACTTATATTAAAACCATTCACCAAGACAACCTCATTTGTGACTTGACTTGAATCTAAAGCTGACCATGTTGTCACAAGACTAACACATGGGCCTATAAACTGTGTGCTTCCCCTATTATGAGGGTCTGCAAAATCAACATGCATCTTGTGGCAAGTTAAGTTTTAATTCTTCACCTGTGTAACAATAACACTGTTGCTAATTTACAATTTTACCACCTGTGCATACAGAATCACATAATATATAGGAATATTCAGGGATTTTGACCAGCATCTTTCCAATAGTGAGTATTGCATTGGCTCATCCTCAGTGGCGATATCAAAATTGGACAAGAAAAAGTGCTATTGAGTCATCCCTAGTTTTCAAGTGAGGGTGATAGACTGTACAAAATCAAAGTTCAATTTAACTTGACCTTTGAGGGCCACTGGTTTGTTCAGTTATATTAAAACAAATTACCACTTCAATACCTAGCACCTCGTTTCTCTGATTTTGCAACACCTGCTTGTTTGTGACTTAAATCTGAAGCTGTTCATGTTGTCACAGGCTAACCTGGAATAAAAGAATAACACATGGGCCTGTAATCTCTGTTTCTTTCCCTGATAACGAGGGTCTGCTGCAGAGTCAACATCTTTCTTAGTGCATGTGTCATGGCAACTTGAGATATAATTCTCCAACTGTGTAACATTAACACTGCTCCCATAAAGAAGAAATTAATACATTGAGTAGAAATGTCCGTTGCTGGTTCTATATATACTGTCTATGCATTGAGAATCAAGAAATATACAGGATTATTCTGTGATTTTGACTAGTATCAGCTCAGGATATCAAAATCATACAAGAAAAAGTGGTATTGAGGCACCCCTAGTTTTTTGACCTTTAAGGGCCAAGCATAAATCAATTTATATGAAAACTAGTCACCACTACAACCAAGTCTCTCTGATTTTGCAACACCAGCTTGTTTGTGACTTGACTCTAAATCTGTCCATGTTGCATGGGCCTGTAAACTCTGTATGGTTCCCCTATAATAAGGGTCTGCAAAGTCAACATGTTTCTTAGCGCACGTGTCGTGGCAAGTTATAAAAGTGTCACCACAACTTCGTGTCTCCTCTCCTGTGCTGTTCCACCGCTGCAACATTAACCGAGCGGCTGTGGGGGTGAAAAAGAAACTTTTCATAACCAACAAACAACCTCGTGTGGTGACAGGACAAAGACCCGAGGCGAGTGAATAGAGAACTACTGCCTCGCCAGGTGGTAGCTAGCTGGCTAACTCCTCGCACCACTGCCCCGGCGTCCGCAGCGGTAGCAATTCAACCAACTTTTAGCAGAGAAATGACTAAATATTTCGACGCGCAAGTGTTCGCCGTCGCGTTTCATTGTCAACAAACGCAGCTCGAGGTTGAATTAGCTCGCTGACACGCGAGCTTAACTTTTAGCAGACAGCTAGGAACCGAGGCTAATTTTTTTAGCTAGCCTTTCTTTGACAACACTGCGAGATGTGAAAGAGCGATAACAGCGGCGAAAACTCTGATGTTTTTAAACCCCCCTGCGTTTAAACTCACGCAAAACCCAAACAACGATTAATGTATGTGCATACGTCGTTAGCGCCGATACGAGTAGACACAAGTAGACACTTTGGCTGCCCTTTGTCTTCTTGTCACAAACAAGTGTTTACACAATCAGCTGTGAGCTAACCGGCCGAAAGTTAGCCACACGGCTAACGCTAGCCGCAGACGGCAGGCTAACGACAAGCAAACACTTTTTGAGGAGTCGCGAGTCAGAGCCTGACCCCGTTCGACTAGAACGCGAGATGTCACGGCTCTTTCCGCGACTACGCGGGGCAACGCTCCGCGAACACACCGACACACACAAGAGACACGTTTAAAATAGAAAGAGGCCATATTTGAGTGATTAATACACAAAACAACGAGTATTTCGCTAACCTCCACTGGCAGCCATTCTCTCCAGTCTGTCTCGACCGGGGCTCATCGAGAAACGTCAGCGAGTGAGTGCACAGCGAAACGAAGCCCCCCGGAAACAACGGCCGGCCAATCACACGCCGAGCACGGATCTCACAGAAATAAGGAAGAAGAAAAAAATAAAAAGAAAGTTGATGTCGGTGTGGGTAAAGTGAGGGAAGGAAAACGGCCCTCGGTGTTCTCAAGTCCAGAGAGTAAAGAGCAGGAAAACATGTTCGATTATAAAACATAATCAAAACATAAACAACCCACTACGTACCTGATATACTGCACTTTACATACGCTACATTACCCCTCACACACAACATACAAACACACACTACAGTGAGTGTATATGCATGTTTGAAGTAAGTCCAGTAATAGTCAGACTAAGATAGTAATTTGTTTGTCATGTAAGTTAGTCCGACTAAAATCGAGCTAGTACACTGCAAAAAACAAGAAAATTAGAGGAAAATTACTTGTCAGTCAGTCATCATCTAACCGCTTTATCCTCCACCAGAGGGTCGCGGGGGGGTGCTGTGCCAATCTCAGCTACATCGGGCGATAGGCGGGGTACACCCTGGACAGTTCGCCAGTCCATCGCAGGGCCACACACACACACACAGATAGAGACAAACAACCATTCACTCTCACACTGCTATGGTCAATTTAGAGTGTCCAATTTACCTAATCCCCATATTGCATGTTTTTGGACTGTGGGAGGAAGCTGGAGAGAACCCCTCTGCAGTGGCTGCTTTCTAAAAAAAAAAGTAAAAGTTTATTTTATTTTATTTCTTTTGTTCTCCAGGCGATAAATAAGTGTTCTAACATCTTCTGTGTAAAAAATCCAACTGGAAATATGGAAAGCCATTTGGAGTCCTGTCCATCTTTGGATCCACATACTTATTTATGCCTGGCAGGTTTTCTCATGTATGAACTACATCAAATCCACACAGGGCTGTTGTGTATGTTTCTGCAATGCTTTCAATCAAAAACTGGTTCCACATTTCAGACAGTTCCTCCAGTCATCATGCAGAAGCCCAGTAGAACTCTGGACGTCACATGACTTGCACTGCCATGTTGGCAACACCAGTGTCACTGTCTGAGTATACATACTGTATTTAATTCTTACACTACTCCCGTGGTGCTTTTCATGGCAATGGAAACAGCCAGAGCCGACGTTATTTCAGACCTGTAGCATTATGATCACATTATATTCTCTCATTCTACTCTAGACAACACATCGCAATAAAGGTTATGTAAAATAAACAAGATATTTAAGATAATTAGCATCTGCAACAATGCTGAAGTGCATATAGATTCACAGCTTCATGGCCAGCAGTTAAGTTGGAAGACTCAACCTACAACAACTGTGCCAATAACTTTGTAAAAGGTTTTATAAATGTCATAGTGTGTCTCAAAATACAGTTAGTTTCACATCCACGCACCTAAACAATGACGTTCCAAAGCGCCTGGATGTTTTCCGCTCATAGGATAAGATGAGAGTGGATCATCATTTTCATGTGGAAAGACTGTCTAATGACAAGAAGATCTACCTCTGAAGATAATGTAGACTGAAACTTTTTACAGTGTGCCAAAACTGGCGATCAAAAATGTGTCCAGATGTTTAATGTGGCAGATGCCATGAAGTCTCGAGGCAGTAATGTAAAAAAAACACAATATTTATCCTAGGAAAGTTGAGACCAAACACTCGAGGAATGTTAAGCAGGTGTTGGTGGTGCACTTGTCCAAGTCAGCGCCGAGTGTGTGCCAGTAACTCATACAACCATACTTTACTGAAAAATCCCTTTAACTCCTTTCAGCACTCTCACATCAACCGAAACTTCTACATTTCCCATTACTGCCTGTGCGAGTGTCTTGAAGTGTTGCCTGTTTTCACAGCCAACTTGGAGAATTCCATTATATGTTTCAAATGCTAATTTTCAACAGTTGTCACACAGGAATTTTCTTGAGAAACGTTGCCAGTACCTTTATAAAAGACGGACAAAACCCTGTGCAGTCTAACAGCAATGGAGCAGACACACACTTTCAGTGTCAGTGTTCCTTCTGCACATTAATATGAACTGACTCAGGGATAGTGAGGGTAAAAATGCTGACTCCAGCTTTGATACGACTGTGTTCATATCTGCTAACAAAGGCCTTGTCACTGTTGCACTACTGTTTAAAATATAGTTCACCATGCATAGGGCCTATATTATATCATAAAATATACTGCATATTATATTATTCACCTGTCCATATAAGTCTTTTTCATGGTGGCTTATTTTGACATGTCACAACAGAGAAAGCACAAGAGTAAATAGAACGCAGAATGATGGCTGGATTCCATTAAAGCGGCAATATGAAAACTGATACTGGGATCCCTAAATCAAAATATTGTAAATGCAGTGTTGCCCTTTCCTTTCCAAGACTCAACGCTCTTGTGGCCTGCCAGATAGTTCCTGAAAGACAAAGACAAGGAGCCACACGTACCCAGCAGCATGTCCTTGTAAGGGTCATATTTGGGCTGACAATATGGGTCCCAAGGGGGCCCCACCCATGTTTGCCGACATGGGCTTTAGTGAAACCATATGGGATCAGCGTGTGCCCACGTACCCAGGTACCCAGCCGTAGCCGTAGAACCGTACTTCTGGGGCTTTTCCATTCTGCAGTTCTAGCACTACTTGGCTACTTTTTGTTTTTCCATCAGTGATAATACCTGGTACCTGGTGTATTTTTTTATTACCTGGGTCCAAGCGAGCTGAGCCGCTACTAAAATGTGACGTCAACAGACTGCCGGCCACTGATTGGTCAGAGATGGTCATCACTGGAAGAGTCATGAGCGCGACGTCCGACACAAGAATCAAACCTACAGACAAAACAATTAGAATAGAATAGAATAGAATATACTTTATTTTTTTTATTTTTTTGGTTTTTTTTTAAATTACAAAGTTAAAAACTATAAAAATAAGTACGAATAGACCTAAGAATAACATTACACAGTTAAAGAATACAAATAAAATAAGAGTACATTTACAATTCCCCAGCACGCCACAGCGTAGAGAATGGAATGGTACATTACAGTGAGCATACGTGGCTGTTGGCGTGTTCCAACAACCAGGTGCAGATGTTCCTGTGTTTGGTGGCGTTTGCGTGTTTGTGTCACGTATAAAACAACGTTACAGCAGTTTCGTGTTATGATGAACCCACCCACGTCAGGGAGGTACTATGAAGTAGTGGAAAATCACGGGCCTGATACCAAACCGAGTCGAGTCGAGTAGAACCAAGTAGTGCTAGAACTGCAGTAACTGCACTACTAAAGTGCCATAAGTGAGTATGGTCTTGAAGTGGGCAAACAGGAGTGGGGCCACGATGGAAACTATGAACAAACCCAAGTACACACACAATCGCTTACATGTCCATCTATCCATCTTCTACCACTTTATCCTCCACACAAGGCTCGGTCTCAGCTGACACAGGGCGATAGGCGGGGTACACCCTGGACAGCTTGCCAGTCCATCACAGGGCCACATAGAGACAAACAAGCATTCACTCTCACGGTCAATTTAGAGTGTCCAATCGACCTAATCCCCATATTGTGCATGTTTTTGAACTGTGGGAGGAAACGGTAGATCTGTCTTTGAAGCCCTCTCCACTTTTATCCATGTCCAGTGCAGACACTCATTATGCTCTTCTTGTTGAGACATTTTTGAAAGGGGTAGTAACATTTAGCATTTTTGCTGTATTCGGCCCAGAATTCAAAACATAAAGTGCATTACTGTGTGTGGGCTGTAAAATGAAATAGTGAATATTCCAGCTGTACCATTGTTATTAGTAAGGCTCGTATTTCAATTTAACACATTTCCTTAGACTCTTAGTGACATGCACAAATGACAAAGGTTGACAAACCTGAATTCGTTCAAACTGAAAGTCAGCACTTGCCGCTAAAGTTTTATTTCCCACAAACATCATCTGACCAAATCTGTACATGTTTACACCAAAGTCAGTGCTCCGTGCCCACAATGACACTCTTTTGTTTCTGTATTTATTTACCAGTTTTGTGGTACATGCAGACGGAGATCGCTGCAAACTTAAAAGCACCATTCTTGTAGTGTCATTATCAGTGCTGTGCAGGCTGGAAATGCATTCCAACACTGTATAACACTGTAAAATGGCAGCAGGAGAGACAAATAAGAGTACAACTGCAATCTAAGCAATCGATTTCATATTTTTTTCCAATTTCTTCCCATTCAGCCACAGTGGGGCCTGTGAAATTGGGCTCAGCGACTGCTGAACGAGAGAAAACGGCTTCCCGGGGCTGCTCGTATTTGATGATAGCTCTGGTTTCTGTTTACCCCTTCACAGTTGTCCCCCTTTTGATACATTGAAACTGATAACCTGATATCTGCACTTTCTACCTTCACCCCCATCTCTCAAAGAATTTTCTGGTCACAGCAATATGAACGAGAGATTTATCATTACTGTGTGGTTCGTAATATGGTGCTGCTGTTTCAGGCTGAAACAAGTGAAAGAAAGGCTCCAAACAATGGAATTAGAAAAGGTGTCTATATAGAAATATACAGGATCAGCTACTGATGCCTCCCCTCAGATCCAGAAATAAATCCACTTTTGTACAGTTTGGTGTATGCAGACCATGTTTTATCACTTTATTATGGAGCCTTATGATCAAATCATTTGAGTCGACACCCAGTCGTCAAGAAATTGAATTTAAATCCAAATGAATGTCCATTAAGTCTATCAACCATTGACAACAGCAGCATAGTGCTAACGAAGCAAAACTGTTGCAACAGATTGGAATATGGCTGAAAAGTGAATCCTCCTCCTGCATAAAAACCCTACAATTCCAGCAGTTTGATTGGATGAATACTTTTACAGCAGGATAGAGGATGGTTGGGGGTAGTATAAGATGACATCGTCATGTCATGTCGTTACTCTCTGCAAGATCTGTCAAGTTGGAAGTTTAGTCATTTTAGTGCAGGAAGACTAACCTTTGACCTCGTCCAACCACGTTCCCATCATGTTATTTCTGTCTTTTGCTTGGTTCATCTTGATCTTCATCACGATGCTGCCAAAGTCATGCCTCAAGCCCCGGGGATAGAGACAGGCTGGTGATGAGTGGTGCCTGGTTTCCCCTAAACATGATGAACTGTTCAATCTTGGTTTCATCAGGTGAGACTCTCGTTTCCAGCCGAGTCTTTCCGTCGATCTCATGTGTCTTTTCACACGCTTCCTAGATTGGCACAAAGGCCACAAATCCTAGATTGGTGAGGTGCTTCAGTCATTCTGGAAGTTTGATCCTCCACACAGGATCTCAGCCAGCACAACCATTGGGATCTTGATTTCCCTCCGTCAGCAAGGCCCCTTTCCCCTCATTGGTCAGTTTTCTGCTGCAGTTTACCGTCTTCCATGGCTCATTTTAGCATTCACCCTAAGTCGCCGAGTGAATACCTGTAAGTGAAGTGCTTCCACACTGTGTTCAAAGTCAGAGCCTGTGGTTTGGTTTGGTTTGGTTTGCTGGCACTTAAAGCTGCATTAGGCAGAATCGTCGAGGAAAAATAGGCGATTGTTGTGTTTCATCTGCAGCTAGGTTACTAAAACGATCGGGTTTGGAAATCATAGCTGTCTATCCTGAGCTTCTTTGATCAAATCAGCATGGACTGACACACTTGTTTCATATGCCAGATGACCTGAGGCAATCTCATACCTCTGACAGCAACCACCATATTTTATTAAGCTGCATTACACCACCGATTCATAATAATCTACAATTTCAGCTGCCGGCCACAAGAAATTCATGCTTGGCTAACTGAAAGCCCAAGAAAAAGACTGTAATCTAGCATGAGGACGGATGTGAACGATCTCCTGCTTTTAAATAAAACACAAAAGCCCAATCAAAGAATATACTGCAGCTAAAGCTAGCCAAATGATCAGAGGAAAGCTAGCATAAGGTCTGACGTGAAAGTGCACAAAAGCAGCTAAAGTTAGCCATATTATCACCTATGAGGACAAATGTAAAATGCCTCCTGCTTCGTTATTAAAACACAAACAGCCAAACAGACTGCAGCTAATTAGCCACATTATAGAGTAAGCTAGCATGAGGATGAAGTGTCGCTGACTTTGTTAATGTCACACAAAAGCCCAGTTAAAGCGCTAATTAAAGCTAAAGTTAGCCAAACTATGACCTGTGAGGCAACATACAAGCGCACAGGTGTGATTTCCTGTTTTCACAAAAATAAAGACAAACCAGAAATAGACTGAAAGTTGTGGCAGCTACGTGTGTTAGTGTAATGGACAGGGATTCAAATCACGCAGACCACATCAATTTAATGTTTTTAGTGTACATATAATTCACATGCACAGTTATAAATGGATCATTTATTAACTATTTAACACGTGTAATGGTTCCTTTATATATTATAATGTAAATATAAATATACTGTAACTCCTTATTAAAGCATTTGAATATGTCATTACAGTCCCTGTCCCAATGGTCAGGTGTCCCAATACTTTTGTCCATATAGTGTTTCGATTGTGAATGAGGTAGCAACATGCATCTTAAATTTGTAGTTGCTAAGTAGGTTAGCTGGTTATTTATATTCAAAGTTTTGAATAGGTTACATCATACTCTAATGTCTATTTACATCCAGGGTTTTTACTCATTGTTGAACAATTGTTACCGTTGTTCATTGTCCCTGTTAAATAAACAATAAACTAAACTCAACTTCATAAAGTGGCTACCCATATTAAATGTTTGCGAAACAATGACTGAGATTAGAATCCGCGATACGAGGCCATCTCTGATATTGTGATGCCGTAATCCCGCGGGAGAATGAGAGGAAGACGGTGTGGGAGGTGAAATAGTGTCTCCGAGTTTTTGGTAGAAAACGACTGAACTGCACAAGAGAAAGGAAAGGAGACGAGATGGGATGCATGAGGAAGAGAAGGCAGGGGGCGTAATGAAGTTTAAATGTGTGTTTTTGTCAAAGATGGCAGTAATGTGTGTTCCTCTGGGCACGTGGAAGAATGCCTGCAGATGTTTGGAGGAGACCTGGGTCTCTCCCAACCTGCCACTCAGGAGGAGACAAATAGGAGCGCTATGGGAGGCAGCAGTAAACGCAGGCCTGGAGGTCTGTTTCCATGTTTTATCCATGCTTAAAAAGTCCCTCGTTATTTTACCCTGATTTGCTTTCACGGTAAATCCACCTGTGGAGCTGAGAAGCAGATGCTCTGAGTTTCCCCAGAGGCTCGTTCATTTCCACACGCTCCCACTGAAGCAATAGAAAATGCTGACAGAGTAGTTTAGTAGTAAATGGTTGTTGTTTCGTTAAGTTTTGTCTTCTGTAATTTCTCAGTTCTAATTTGTCTGATTTCATTTTGTTTAAATCAAGTTTGTTCACCCTCCTGACAACTTCCTGAACATGCAGCGGTAAGGTAATGGTATTTACAATGACATATTTTTGTCTGTATGCTAAATACATTTAAAGGCTGTTCATTAACTTGTTTTGACAAAAGAAAATCTGTTCAACATTTCAAATGCGTGTGCTTCACATAAAAAAAACAGCACAAATATGATCGTTTGTCATTGGGAAAAAAAGTCTAATTTAAATCTAAATTAAACAAGAACATAAATATCTACAAATATAATGCCATATTATTACATTTCATTTTCTGTACTGATTTTCTTTTCTCCTAAATTGGGGAAATAGGGATTATTGTAGTTGTTTATATGTTTAATACATTGTTTTTCTCTTGTCTACCAAGTTTAATTTAATTTAATGGTCATTTAGCAGGTTTCATAGGTGACACTAATATTATCTGTTCTATTGTATAATGTTCAATAAAAAAAAGAAGAAAACTAATGAAAGAGGAACAGATGCCTCATAAAACGACCCCAAATTAGAACAATTTGATGTAAATAATAATAATAAATCCCTATTAAACTTAATTTGCACCAAGACAGTGGAAGATATGACCTAAATATTTATATGTACAATTAACACTCAAGCTGAGACGATGGCGAGCATTTATAAACGAGACATTTGCAAAAAGAGAAGACAAAAGTATTTGGACAGAGACCGTAATGATGTATTCAAATACAGGAATTTAATACAGAGTTGGTCAGCTATAACAGCTTCCACACTTCTTTTTGGAAGTGTTTCTATGTAGAGCATTGATGAGGTCAGGCACTGATGTTGGACTGGACAAGAAGACCTGGCTCACAGTCTCGATGGGGGTTTGAGGTCAGGGCTCTGTCACGTTCTTCCACACCAAACTCATCAAACCATGTCTTTATAGTCCTTTCTTTGTGAAATTGGACATGTTGGACAAAGTTGGAAGCGTAGCATTGTCTCAAATGTCTTGGTATGCTGAATAGTGTCCTTCGTTGAAGATAAGAGGCCTAGAATCCAAAGCCTGATTGAAACTGAATTCAATACTTAACAGTGTGGCCAGTGTTGGTGGTCTTACCATGTGCCGACAGCAGGTGAACCCAACCCACCTTGTACTTGATCCAGTAAGTGACCACGTACCTGAGGTTGACATTGGCTCAAACTTTGGGGACATTTCCAGCTTTGGCTGTTGCTTGGTGCCCACGCGCTGCCTGACCTTCAAGTTGTAAAAAGCAAACAAATAAGTCCGCACGCTGCCTCCTACTGTGAGCTTGACTCATTTGTTCCACTTGTCTGGCTGATGGATTTGGTTTTATAAAATTAGGCTTTTTTTAGCCTCCCGCTAATTAGTTAAGGGAGAGAAGGAAAAAAAAAACACCCACTCCACACTTTTTGACCAAATTTGACTAGCCTCCTCCCCCCCCCCATATAAACTGTCCTTTTCACAAACGGTGAGTCCACAGCAGGGTAGAGTTCTCTGCTTTAGGGTGCACTGGAGCGGCCGGGAGGCTCAAGATACCCAGCAGGGAAGTCGAGGCTCTAATAGTGAAATCGGATTAGTGGACTCCCCTGGTGGTTTCTGTCATGCACCCATGTGCGAATGCTCCGCTTGTCATCAATACTGAGGCAGTGGCATGGGGAGATCTATCAGCGAATCCGATTGCGGGCAGAGAACTCTCAAGTCCCAGCAGACAAGGCTTCTTTTTTTTTTTATGCTCCCACTTTCCTGTTACATTATTTCAGTCCCCAGGAGAGAATTCTCCATCATGTCAATGTAATGTAGCACACAGAGGCAATCATGCAGCCTTTCATGGCCTCAGGGCTGCCTGCTCAGAGGAGAAAATGCAACTTTAGCACTTAATCATCTCATCCATAGCTGCTGCAGCAGTCTATGGAAAGGTTTTCCACGATATTATATGAGACCAGATCCCTCATGGTGCGCATGTTGATGTATATCCCCCCACGGTTGGGGGGCGGGGGCGTCTTATCCCCCTTTAAGAACTGCCTCTGTCCTGTGACTGTGTGTCAGTTCCGCTCATGCGGAAAAAGACCTCAGCTGGGCGCGACGTTACCTGCCGACACCTGCTGGAACGTTTAGATTCATGAATCCCATCTCCTCGCTGAGGAGAGCGCGACAATCATTCCAGTCATCCTAGTGTGATCAATGCTGCACCGCTGAGGAAGGCCATGCATTCTGAAGCAGACGCTGGGCCCGGGCTTCTCATGCGCGGTGGACATTACGCCCGGCTCACACATACACAGTCGGGGAGTCAGTTGTTTGCCGAAAAACATTCCTCAACCGCTTTGTGAGTCCGTTGCTTCACTTTCTTCACCCTGTGTGAGTCAAGAAATGTTCAGTTTACCAAGCTGTGGTGTGAGTGCCTGCATAAAACCACGTTAATGAGGTTTAAACTCAAACACTACACAGTTATCTGTCCGTCAGAGCTCACCCAACAATAGCCGACACAATGTGTACTATGTCACCATAGCTTTGGCAACATTAGAAACTCTTCTAAGAAGTCGACCGTGACCGACACTCCCCAGCACCAAGTGTCGGAAACACCCCACGTTCAAACATAAAAGTCACAAGTGGCACATGTACGCAAGTAAACTGTCACGGCCAACATCGTAGCAACAGTTGCTAATCTGTAAGCGTCATTGGGTGCAAATTGTCCAACAAAAACATCAGCAACTGTGATCTCTGTTTGGACAATGTAGTGTTTAAACTAAACAAATACATGTGATTTGATTGGCTAACACCAGTGCTACTAAGTTGACCCTGACAGAAACTGTTTTGCTAAGTTCTGATTACCTAGCACCAGCTGTCAGGCGTGGTCTACTGTTAAATGATGAGGAGCACAGCTAATGGAAGTTAGCTGAAATGGCCATCTACATAGCAAGAGTTGCTAATGTTGCTAAATGGATAGCAATGTGGAGCCCACAACAGGGACAAAGGTCTGTTTGGACACTGTAGTGCAGTGTATAGAAGATAGATAGATAGATAAGCTTTATTTCAGACTCAAGGTCCAAGACACACAGTACAGAAGGAAAAAAACACAATAATAATAATAATAATAATAATAATAAAATAAAATAAAAAATAGAAAGAAAATAGAAGATAGAATGTCTTACTTGCTGACCCTTGTATCAGTGTTTGATCTATTTGACTAACACGGTCAGAAAGTATGTGTTAATGCTTCATGTAATTCACATTTGCTGGAAAACACAGATACAAAACGCAGCACTAAAGCGTTTGTCCAAAGAAAGTGAGAGACAGATAGTTGTGTGTGTGTGTGTGTGTGTGTGTGTGTGTGTGTGTGTGCTCATGCATAGAAAAGGAGGCGTGTGTATTATCAGGTGATTGATCAGCAACATACATGGCTCCAAGGGAAGACACAGGGAGAGGTCAAACAAGACTGTTCCAAATAGACCTGTCGGAATCAGCCTCAGGGAGGCTGAACTGGTTAGACAGGGGTGGTACTTTTTTTTTTTTTGCCCTTGCTTTACTGTGTGTGAACTGGACAAGCCCATGTATTATTCACTGGTCTCACTGGGTGATAAATGGGAGACCTTCATTGCAGGGGGAGTGGAATATTCACAAGTGCTTATCTCTTTTAATCCCATGACTGCAGGCTAAATCACTAAGTTAGTGGGGCAAGACAAAACAGTGCTGCCTTAACTGCGGGGGCAACGTTGTTTAAGTGGGAGATTAATCCAAGTGCTATTCTATTTAGGACAATAAAACAATGAAAACTGTGCCATTGAAAGGAAAAAGCAATACGATGATGAATAATCACATTTCTCCTCACAGTGATCCATGTTATTTGTTTTGTAAATACAATTACTCTTATTCACGGATTTAAAAAGCAAGATTTTTGCAAGTAATGTGAAAATGTGAGCCTTAAAGCGTCTGTGTGTGTTCTTTTATTTGTGTCACTGATGATTAAGTAAATACATGTGAAACCAAACAGTACACTACATGAACTTTAGTCCTGGTGATGTTTGGTGCAGTAGCCGTGTGTGTGTGTGTGTGTGCAGGGCCGTTGCAGCTGGGTAGGCAAAGTAGACAGTTGCCCGGGGGCCTCAAAACAAACAGGAGGCCCCCGAAAACCACTGCGTAAACTGCTTTGGGAGCTGCACTGGAGTCCAGCGGGAGACTGCAAATGTCCATGAAAGTTGCACAGTCATTCTTTTATAGAACTTCACCTCTCAGTATCAGTCAAATTCCTGAATTTTGGACACTCTCCTACTCTTTTGAACTCCCACTGTGTTCTATGAATTTTATTCAGTTAACTTCAAAGTTGTCCCAGGGTTAGAAAAACTGTCTCTATTGAGGATACAAGCATGTTTTCAGAACTTTCTGTATGTGGACTCACTTTTAAAGATGGCAAAAAATAAATGAAACTTCATCTAATGTATGTCATTTAAAACATAAACACATACATCTTAACTTTAAAATGTCACCTTTTTTTAAGTACGTATTTTTATGATATGACCATATAAGACTCACCACAGAACCACGTATAACCAAAGTAAACCACCACAGAACCACATGTCTCTAAAGTAAACCACCACAAGATGTTTTCAGAACTTTGTAAAAACAACACAACTCACTTTTAAAGATGGCAAAAAATAAATGAAACTTCATCTAATGTATGTCATTTAAAACATAAACACATACATCTTAACTTTAAAATGTCACCTTTTTTTAAGTACGTATTTTTATGATACTACCATATAAGACTCACCACAGAACCACGTATAACCAAAGTAAACCACCACAGAACCACATAAAAATAAAGTAAACCACCACAGAACCATGTAAAAACAACACAAACCACCACAGAACTGCGTAAAAACAAAGAAATCCACCACAGAACTACGTAAAAACAAAGTAAACCACTACAGAACCATGTAAAAACAACACAAACCACCACATAACCACATAAAACCAAAGAAAACCACCACAGAACCACAACACAAAACACAGATTTACACCACCAAAAACAAAACCACCACAGAACTAAACCACCACAAAAGTAAAACCACAGAACCACGTAAAACCAGGTAAACCACCACAGAACCACATAAAACCACCACAGAACCACATAAAAACAGAATAAACCACCACAGAACCACATAAAAACCAGAGTAAAACCACCATAAAATCAAAGTAAACCACCACAGAACCACATAAAACCAGAGTAAACCACCACAGAACCACATAAAACCAGAGTAAACCACCACAGAACCAGAAGAAGACTCCAGAGCAGTTAAATTAGGGTACAAATCCTGCATAGTTCTGCTTAGTTTTGTCCCCGCAGTGACAAACCATTCTACACACAGAGAAACTGAACCGGCCTCTGTTTTCCTCACACAGGACCTGGACGTCTGCCACGGAGCTTTCTAGAATACTAATGAGGGGCGGTTAGCGAGTCAAGAGTGACTGACCCGAGGTGTCGAGCCCAGGTCGAGTGCCTGTCTGTGTGCCTGTCTGTGTGCCTGCCAGCAGAAAACGGCAAATGTCAGAGTTTAAACCTGGGGCGTGGCCTCTCGCTCTCCACAGGTTGTGGCTGATAGCAAACTGAAGTCATGGCTCATTTGTCCTATTATGGGGGAGCCCAGGAAGAAACAGAGGCTTTTATCACAGACACTTTGCATTTCCACGTCTCCGGGAGACATTTTTGATAAAGAGGAGCGTTTTACCTGTCTCTGTGTCTCTGTGTCTCTGTGTGTCCTTGTTCCACATGCAGGACGAGTGTCAGTGGAGGAGTTGAACACTCTGTAGATTGTGATGTCTCCATTTTTACTCCTGTAATCAGGATGATGTGTTCATGGGCGCTGGTTTATGTGTAAGTTAGTCTGTAACTTCCTGTGTGCAGGTCTTTGAAGTCGGCGAGTGTGTTCCCATCTCATGAAATGATGACGTCACAAACAAAATGATCAAAATGATTTCAAGAAATCTCTTAAAATGAGTCAAACTCGTGGCTCATGGGCCACATGAGGCCCGCGAGGTGATCGAATATAGATGGGATATAATAGTAAATTCTACCAATAAAATAATAATAACAAGACACTGGGTCGTAATTATCTCATTATTAAATGTGTATATTTATAGATGAGCTTGTTTAATGCTTTAATTACAATTGTCTACGTTATAATTGACTTCATTTTAGATTGATTTCCGTCCGTTTTTGATGTCAAAACAAAACACTTTTACTTTGAAATGCTGTGAAATACCATCATGAATGTCTTTATTTGCGATGTCATGATGGAAATGTTTTCTCTGGACTGAGCCGCTCGTTGGTCCCGGGGTCATGTTTTCCTCCCTCCCTCTCTCCCTCTCTCCCTCTCTCTCGCCGCGTCTCTTCCACAGGACAGAAAAGAAATAAATGAAGGAAAAGTCCCTCTTTTTCGACTCGTCTTGCTTTTCCATGAACACGGCAAGTCGTGGATCCACTGCTGCCAGCATGTGTTATTTTATGAATTCTGTGTTTATGATCTGACCTCAGTGACACAAACTGACCACAGGGGGCAGCAGAGGACCAGCAGCTCCTGTGTCAACGGACTTTGGTGTGTGTGTGTGTGTGTGTGCGTGTGTGCAGTAGCTAAAACCTGTTTTTGAAAGTGTGCGTCTGTATGTGAGGCTCGTACTTTGACAGTAACACTTCAAAAACCCTTAACTATCCCTTTAATGTACCTCCTAGCTGCAGGGAGACTCTCTGCAATTAAAAAAAAGGGGATTCATGAGCTTGAAGTTAACCCCTTATGTCTTAATCTGTATCAAGGGGAGAATAATTATCCCCATGAAAGTCATCTATCTCTGCTGCTGCCTGCAGACTGTTTAGAGACGCAGAAAGAGTCTTATTTTCATTTTTTAATCACAATTAAATGGAAAAATGGAGATTACAATAAGAAGAGTGAAGATTTCCATTTGTGTAGAAATGTGTATTTTATTTAGAATGAAAATGTTCTGAATTTTAATCCGACCAAATATTAACAGCACACAGAGAGAAATATGTTGAATATGTGTGAAAAACACCAAAAACAAACATGAATGTATGAAAGATAGGAAACAAATGTTAGGGTAAAGTATCAAGAATCAGGAGTAAAGTATTAGAAATCATTAGGTTTTTACAATCTTCATTCTTTCTTTATTATACGACCACTCGAGTAGAAAATTAAAGAAACACATTTTGAAAATGACCGGATTTCATCTGTTTCCCTCATTTGTGTTTCTATATGACTGAATACATATTTGCAGTGATGGCCTTAAATTGAACAATTACTGAGGTAAAAAAAAAGAAAAGGGAAGTGGATTTCTGTGGAAGAGCAACATTGCCACCTAGCATCTGAAAGAGGAAATGCAGATGCATGCAGAGCTGCCGGTATGTCGTCTTAAAATAATTTAACACAATAACAAAAAACACTTAATCCCTAATCCAAGAAAAACCATTGACCTCGTTTAATCCCACTCATTTTTGAATATGCATTTAATCTAAGATCCTGCTGTTAACTGACTTATTTGTGTTTTCAGTCATTAACTGAGTTTCCTTTAAAGCAGTGATTCCCAAACAGTGGGTCGGGACCCAAAGATGTGCCGCGGCTGATCATTTTTGTGAAGTTTGCAAACAGTTCCCAACACTTTGCTTAAGATTTATGTGTATGTGTGTAAAATAATATGCATAAAATGAGGTTTTAAAAGTCATGTGCCAAATACAAAATGACATTAGGTGTCAAAGATGATGATCTGGACTTTTTAAAAACATGAAATATCCCTGAAATATTAATCAATCAAAGCTTCCCAAAACCAACCAGGGCTCTAAAACCAGGTTTTGGTTCCAGTGAAAACCTGAAAAACATGTAGATTTGGGGATGTCGTCAGTTACACACTCTGAATTGACCATGTGAGAGTGGATGGTTGTCTGTTGCCATGCTCTAAAATGGACCGGTGACCCCCCGTGACCCTCATCCTCGTGGAGAATAAAGGGTAGAAGATGAGTGTGTGTGTGTGTGTGTGTGTGTGTGTGTGTGTGTGTGTGTGTGTGTGTGTGTGATCCCTAAACCAAACATCTCTCCCCTCCACAATCACCTGACCTTGAGTGACTTGCAGATGATCTACTGACTGACTGACATGTCTAATGCATACAGCGCTGCCTACGCGGCCTCGGCGTCAGCCTGAGATTTATTTATTCCTCAGACCTGCACTCAGGTATAATAACATATTTGCATGGGATGCGGAGAAGCTGCTGCTGCTGCTGCTGCTGCCGCTGCTGCTGCTGCTGCTGGAATGATAATCCCGCTCTGCTGCCACTCCCCAAAAAGTCCCAGCGGTGCCTTGTGTGGGTGTGATTTAATTTCTCCGCGCTAACTCAGTGGAGGAGCGTTGTTTATTGAGTGTCCCGTCTCTCTGTGTGAGAGATTACAACGGAGGAGACGTGAGTGTGGAGCAGCAGCAGCAGCAGCAGCAGCAGCAGCAGTGACATCGTTGTGTGTGTGTGTGTGTGTGTGTGTGTGTGTGATGCATGACCTCTCTTCTTTTATTAGCACACATGCAAACATCCACGCACAGGAACACGCTCAGTGGACGATTGATGCTCCGCCGTGGCCTCGATCTATTGTTTGGGAACGTCACAGGTGAGGATGCTGCACTGACTCCTGGTTCCATAAAAACAATGTGCTTTTGTGTCAGTTACTGGCCACAAACCACTAATAATAGCACTAATATTTCAAATATTAGTGCTATTATTAATACATTAATAACTTGAGATAAACCACAGACAAACAATAATAGATGTGGAGTTCTGCTGGGAAGAGATTAGTAATATTAATAATAATATTAGTATAAGAGTTCAAAACCAGGTTAAAAAGTGTCTTTTTCCTAATATTTACTTATTTATCATTTTTGCCAGAACAATTAAGCAATGAAATGTATATATGAAGTATATATATTCTTCTATTTATGAAGAAGGGGAGGGATTAAATAAACTGCACTTCTTCCCACCCCTTTTTCGTATAACGTAAATGAAATCATTGTGTTGTTTTCTCTTGTTGTCGTTGATTACCCATGTTTGTATTATTATTTATTTATTCATATAGTTTGCAGGTTCAAAATGAACTACTACTACTATGAAGTGTCGAGAAGATTGATCCATGTATGCTATAAGTTACAGGGCACTTCCTGTTTTATGGTGCACAGTCGAAATTCACCAAAATGATGATGGTTTCTGTGGCCACGCCCCTTTTGAATCTTAGACAAATTGTCACATTTGTTATGTCGGTAGATCTGTCCGAGGTGTGACCCGGCCGGGATCGGGTTGGATTGGATTGGATGTTTTGGTGCAACTTGATTTTGGTTTTGTCCTGCGGGGTTTAACCTGTGGGTGGCGCTCCTGAGCTATTTTGAACCACTTTTCCATATTTTTCCCCTCATTTTATAACAGATTTCTCCAGTTCTGATTTGTGGGCCACTTTCCGTCCATTTTCACCAACGTTTAGCGCCTCAAAAATGTGATTGTTTGGGAAGAAAAAACGAATAATGCCAGGAATTCCAACCCTATTAAAATAATAATAATGATGATGATGATGATTAGCGTCACCTTATCTCTCTCTCCTTCTTAATCTAATCTCACTAAACCAGTGAGTGAGGTGTATGTGAGGAAGAGGAGGATGATGAGAGAGTCAATCTGCCTCCTGTGACTGGGTCTGTATTTTATTGTATTTTAACGTCAGTGATGAGAGAGAAACCTCTGGTTTTTAGTCTGAAACTCTAAATATTTGCACTGGCTCGTGCTTTTTTGGCTCCTTGAACATTGACTTCCTCTTTGAATTGTTGTCAGGAGTGTGTGTTTTTAAATAGTTTCATGTTTCTCTCTCTGTGTGTGTGTGTGTTTATCTAATGACGATAAATCTGATTAGATTTTTTATTTTTTTTAATCTATAGCAATTTATTCAGATTATGCCCAAAACTTTCTTTTGGAAACTCAGGACAAATGCGAGCAGGTGAATGCAAATGTGTGTTAAATCTCCGGCACAGAAGTTCCTGTGGGCTTTTATTCCCCCTCACTTTAGTCCAGCACTTTTTCTTTTTTGACTACCTTTCCTGCTCTCCTTCTTCTCCTCCCTCCATCCTTTGCTCTTTGCTCTTCAGCTCTAACAGCCCTCGACAGCTGGAGATGAAATAGAAATTTTGATATCAAACACCTACACAAAGGCGGGCTGACCTTTGATCACGCCGCCGTTTGATGTTGTGACATGAAAATTTGCATCATGGGAGACCTGGCGCTACTGCTAAAGGGCTAATGCCAGAGTTCTGTCAGGAAGCAGCGAAGGTCAAGGGCCTATTAGGGAAGGAACAAGCCCTCTGATGCCACACAAGGGCCCCGGCTTCACATTTGATGTTCCATACACAGAAGAAGAAGAAAAAGAATAGGAAACTGCGTCCAGAGAGCAGAGCAGTGACAGTGACAGTATTAGTCCTGAGTGAAGGTGTGATATTGTGTTTACACAGAGTTCCTTACAAGTCATCCGTCCAAGGAAAAGCCCTTAGTTGGCATGGAAACGTCTTTTGTCAGTCAAGGAAAAACAACAAAAGAGGACGTAAAGGGACTGTGTTGGAGACAGAAACTTTGTTTTTCCAGGGCAGCGCTGCACCTCTCAGTGTGTTAGAAGAAAAACCATGAAGTTATGAAGTTGTAATTAAAAATCTGTAAATAAATGAGAAACGATTAGATAAAACTATTTACTGACTCTGATCAGGATCATTTCACAGTTAAGACAGTTAAGAGGTTTGTTTCTTTCTTTTCATTTTTGTTTATCATGAAATTTGTCTTACATTTCTTTTCCAACACATTTTTTTGGTTAGTATTTGTTTTTTTTTAAGTATGATACATTATGTATAAAGGGGATACTTAATCTTACCAGAAAATAACTTAAGTGAGTTAACCTTTTATAATATTACCTGAGTAAAGTAATTCTCTGATATTAAAAGTGAGGAGTTCAAAATGAGCGATGGTGGCTCAGTGGGAGAGTAAATCGTCTTTCAACTGGAAAGATGTGGCTCCACTATTTACGTGTCCTTGGCCACATATAGACTAGTGTTTGTTTAAAACCATTTCTTTATTTTTTACAGTATGTAAAATAATCTGGAGTACACTGGGCAAATTCATCATTTCATTCGTTTAATAATAAGATTAAGAGATTAAGTCTGTGTACAATGAGTACTTTTTTTTTAGAGTTTGTTTTCTTTGAATATTTTCTTGAATCTTCAAGTTTAAAGACAATTAATAAGAGTTGTTTGCTTTAATATTGTGTATATTGATATAATCTGTAAGCAACAATTAATGGGTTATAAACATTAATTTTATAGACAAATAAAATCCCATTTCTGAAAGGATATCTATATCTAAATATCTATTTATAATGATACTACTAACACATTTATTGAGACAGGGACGTTTCAGTCATGCGATTTCTACAGTTCTGCTTTTATTTTGCTAGAATCATCAGCGTCTATGCTAACATGCTAACGCTCCGTCAGTCAGGGCTGATAGTTTTGCTTGACACAGAGTGTTTTCAGTAGTAGGACGCAGCAAACACATAATGTTACATCATTTCTGTTCACGAAGGACAACAATAACAACAACAACAACAACAAAAACCAACGTTGTTAAAGCAGGCGATTCATCATTTCTGCAGGTGAAACCACAGGATACGATAACAGGCTCCTCCATTCATTCAACATTCTCCGTCTGTTCAACCGTCCATGAAGCGCGTCACTCACAACTGCTGAGCGGCTAAAAATAAAAGACTTTCTCCACGGTGGGGACGCGGCGAGCGCGGCGAGCGCGGGTCACTTAAGAACACGCGGCGCGCTCCGTCCCGATGCCGCGTATCGATCTGCAGCAGCAGCTGGATCAGTGCAGCTCTGTGGCTCTTTAATTATTCACACTGGCACCTCATTTTTCAGGAGGAACCAAAATAAACCCGTCACTCGCGCTGTCCATCTTTCATCTGGTCATCAGGCTCGCAGCCTCATTAGCTGCACAGCACAGGTGAGGACGGGGGAGGGACAGAGGGGATAGAGGCAGAGGGTGTGTGCAGCTATTACTTCTTAGGACGCCGCGTTGACGTCCATTCATGCGGACAGACATTTTATTTTTGAGCTTTTGAGGTCACAGCAAGGTCGTTTTCACACCGAATAGTCCACTAGACTCTTGGGGGGTTGCAACATTCAGCCGCTTCACACTTTCACACTTCAGTGAAACCAAACAAAACCTTTTGAAGAACGTATTCCCCTCCTCGCCTGAGGCGGCGCTGAAGGAGAAGACGAGACAACTGAACAAGAACAAGAAAACTGGCTCATCTGCTGGTTAATGCAGGACAACATAAGAGCAAAACATGGAGCTGCATCAAATGCTATCGCTCAGCTCATTTCTCCCGACTATCATGCTTTGTTGTGTTTACCCACAATGCATTGCACTTAGCCTACCCCATCTCCCTCTTGTAGAGTTCTTTCCAAGACTACTTGTACGTGGCTTATTCCTCTTTTGTAAGTGGCTTTAGATGAAAGTGTCTGCTAAATGCTTAAATGTAAAGGTTGGAGTCCACTTCCTGCATCGAGACCCACGTTTTAAAGCGGACCAGAGTTCAGTTGCAGTTTTTGGAGGTCAGTAGAGGGAAGTTCATAAAGAGTGATGTTGCAGTAGTCGAGTGTGGAAGTTGTGAAGGAATGTAAGTAAGTGTTATCCCTTACCTTAACCATAACCAGTTCATGTTGAAACGTAACCTTAACTTAACCACAATGATGTTCTGCCTTATTTGTTCATGATTTTCTAAATGAATTAAAAGCTACTGACAAAACCAATGTTCTCAAATGTCTTTGTTTTGTCCACAAACCACCAGAGTTTTAATGATTTCTTTGTTCTTTGTGGAGCAAAGGAACACATTCACATTTAAGAAGCTGAACTTGAGAGGGAGGAGATACCAGAGATACCAAAACTGTCGAGGACAATCAACCAGATCTCCAAAGATCCCAAGAGACAGCACAGTTGGATCCCTGACGTAAAACCCTCAAAGTGACCTCAGAAGACGGCGTGACAGGAGTCTACAGGCAACAAATGTAGCTTTTGTATTAATACAAAGCTTTAATATCGTCTTTATTCGACATGTTTTTATTGCGTTTTCTATGCGTTCTCTGGAGTAGGATGAGGAGAGATGATCAGAAAGTCAAAGATGTCAGAACGAGGTCTAGAATAACATCTGTTTTGATTGTTTCCCAAGACTATTCGGTCTTTCAGCTTTTGTGATAACTTGATCTGCGTGGATTTAAGGTGTGAAGTGAACTCTGACGGCTTGAAACCAGCACGGTTCACTTCCTGCCAACATGGTGGCGTAAACTCACTGAGTCCAGGATAGAACTCACATCTGTGGCTTGTGAGGGAGGTTCCTAACCCCCGGGTCAGCATTCAACATTATTCAATGTTATGTATTATAAACACAGAGTGGGGCACATGGTGGAGTAGTGGCTCGTGCTCGTGTTTTACAGCAAAAAGACTCTAAGCGAGTGCGTTTCTGCATTGAGTTTGCATGTTCTTCCCGTGTGTGTGTGTGTGTGTGTGTGTGGTTGGGTTATCTCCAGGTTCTCCAGTTTCCTCCCACAGTTCAGAAACATGCAGAGGTTAATTGGACCATGGACTGGTGACCTGTCCAGGTTGCACCCTGCCTTTGCCAGGCCATGTCAGCCGGGATTCCCTCCAGGTCCCTGTGATCCTCACGTGGAGGTTAAAGCGGTAGATGACGATTTAATTAATGAATTGGTTGAAAGTCGGCTCTAAGAGACAGCTATTGTGTTCATTCCCTGCCAATAAGAAGCCAAACAGAGCCTGGTTTATTTCTAAGAGCAGATTATTCCAGAGAGAGTTGATTATGTGTGTTTTGTGGAGACGTCCATCTTCAGAACTGGAGGTAGCGTCAGCTTGTGTACACTCCTGTCTTGATGTTGCTCCTTGGCGAAGTTTGTCCCTTCAACAGAACTCATCACAGACTCCAGGACCTTCTTCACTGTTCTCCACAACGTACAGAACGTCTTATCGCTGATGACTTCAGTCATTTGTGCAACACTGCTACAAATCCGTTCCCAGCTGCAGCCTCACAAGACACACACCGGAAGATCTCTGGGAAAAGTCGTACACCGCGGTGTTAGCGTGTGCGTCTTGCAGTGCAGAAGCATTGCTCTATAAATTTGGCTCGTCAGAGGAACGTATTGATTTTGGCCACCAAAGACCTTGTTTGTCTCCCGCTTGGTGAAGTCTCGAATGACAGATCGCTCGCATTTTACCCCCTGCGATTGGCAGCCAAGCTCAGACAGAGAGACAGAGTATTAATCAGCCCCGCCCTCCCCTCCCTCCCCCGCTCTATCTCTCTCTCACCGTTACCCTCACCCCTGTGGATGCTCCCACAGAACAGGCATCTGTGGCCAACATTGGAAATGAGCCTTGAAAGTGTAATTAATGAGCACAATGGTGAGATAATTACACAGAACAAAATTATCGATCGGGCCAAACTCCAGAGTCCTAAAGACGTCTGACTCCAAAAGTCTTACCTCACGCTGGTGTCAGGAAATATGGCGGGTGAGGTAATGCACTGCAGTGCACGTGTGCTTCTTTTTTCATCTCTTTTTACAGAGAACAAATGTCTTGATGTGACGGAGGTTCCTGAACACACACACAAACCAGACGCAGGAGCATCGGCAGGGAGCGCCGGGGTTTAAGTACCTTGAGGAGGGGTCACCCTGGCCCTTGACTTCCCCCAGGATTCAAACCAAGCCCACTTCATTTCCACTTCTCCACGGGCTGCCACAGGAGATTTTTGCAAACTACGGATGAAACCTCACGATACGATACGCGACACACGGTCCACGATACTAATAATATCGTGATACAACGATTTGAGACAATCATATAGCGATGCATCACGATATCTGTGTATCTCAGCGCTCCCATACTCAAATGACCTTGGAGCCACTGAGCTTCTAGTCTGGCCAGTTGGGGGCCAGTCAAGTGCAAAAACATCTTATTCAGTCGGAGGCTGGGCGATAAAAAGCTTAAAATCAGTCACAAAATTCCATCACAATATCGCAATGATAGATATTTCTAATAAAATAAGGACAATAGTATTGAACTCAGGTGTTTGTGCTGCAGGCCTCTGATCTCCAGTGAAGTCTAATCTTCAGGGTTCCAAGACATTTTGGACAATGCCAACTTTGTGTTAACAGTTTTTCCAGGACGGTCCTTTTGCTATTCCAACATGACTGTGTCCCCAGTGGACAAAGCAAGGACTATAAAGACATGGTTTGAATTTGGTCCTCCTCCCCATCAAGCACATTTGGGATGAACTGGGACAGAGATCGTGAGCCTTAGACCTTCTCGTCCAGTCCACCATCAGTGTCTGACCTCGTCAATGCTCTACAGAATGAATGGACACAAATTCACCACAGAAACACTTCAGGAAAGTCTTCCAAGAAGAAGTGTGGCAGCAGTTATGGCTGCAAAAGAGGGACAAACGTTGGTGTAACGCTCTTACTGTATCCTGTCTTATCCTGTTATTGCACGCTGTATTGTACCTGAGAGATTCCGTGTCCTCTGTGTAAATGCACTCGTTCCTCATTGAAACCTGACAGTGTTTGACAGGAGCCAGTTTTCTGCTGCTGTGTGGATCAATACGTCCGTCTCTGCAGACTTCCGAACAGACGTCTTCGGGCTGAATCCCATCGTCCCTCCCTGTCTCTGTCTCTGTCACTCTCTGTTCATTTGTCTTCTGGCTGGACAGAAGTGAGTTCTGGCTGCGAGCGAATCCACACAGCGACGCGTCGCGTTTGCCTAATGTGACCACGTTACCTCGCCAAAACCTCCTCCATCTGTGCACGGAGGCGCCGTTGCCAGATCAGCTGAGTGATTTCACCTGACACAAAAAAAACAGCTGTCAGCTCCCATTTTACACTGCGTTCCCATGACGACACCTGGACACACTGAGGGGAGGAAGTGAATGTTATCTTCAGGTGATGGTGTACATTTTAAAATTGAGTTTGACTCTGTTCCTTCTTTTTCCCTCTGGTGATTGTTTTATTTTTATTCATCTTTATTTATCCAGGAAGGTCCCACTGAGATACAAGATTTCTTCTTCAGTCCTGGTCAACATAGCAGCACAGATAGTACAAATAATTACAGAGACGAGACAATGTCAGATATAAAACTCACGACAGAATATAAAAGTTAAAAGGGAGGTCATTAAAAGAGAGTAAAAAAGAGAGATATAATAAAGCCAAGCCAACAAGAAACCTTCATTTACTCACTGGCCATTTTATTAAATTCACCTGTGTGAAGTTCACACTGAGCATCAAAATCAGAAAGAAGGTGATTTAAGTGTCTTTAAAGTAGAATTGTTGCCCTTTTTTTTCCAATAACCAATCAGCGTTAAGTAAAGTTAATTGTCAGTTTACACACTGTTTATTTTCTAATTGAAAAGTTTGTCTGTGTGCTTTGTTTCTATGAGGAACATTTACCTTTATTTGAGTTAAGGAATGTTGTGTATCGCTTGGTATCATTAAGCTGTCAAATGTGATTAAATGGAGGAACAAATATCGGGAAAAAAGGGCGCAATATTCTGGCTTAAAACAGAGTGGTCTGAAAACATATCCAGCAGAAGTTCTCTGGGCAGAAACATTCTAAATGTTAAATAAAAAGACCAGATAGGTTTGAAATAACAGGAAAGCAACAGTAACTCCAACAACACCTGGTTACAACTAAGGTATGAAGAAAGAAAAAACCCACATCTAACCTGGAAACAGGTGAGCAGCAGCAGCAGCAGAGAACACATTAAAAGGTGTCATGTGTACCTAATAAAGTGGCCAGTCATCCGGCTGTATATTAAAGTATGGAAATATGTGCCATTCTATGACTACAATTAGTGTTTAAATCCAGCAGGGGGCAGACAGGAGTCACCGATGTTGAAACGTGTGTCACCTCAAACCTGAGCTCAACTGCTGAAAAACACTACACTGATGCCATCTGCTGTTTGTTACTACCAAGTGGATTTAAACATGGAAACACCTGGAATGAGCTTTATTTAAAAAAAGAAGAACATTTAATGTTTAAAGCTGCGATATTCTTTCTTTTCTTTAGAAAAAAATGCCGTCATCTTTCACAGGGAGGCAATTCTGTAATCGTCTGGCAGCAGAGAGGGCAAGTGCAAAGCCTGTTAAACTGTGAACATGTGAGTGGTTTGGCATGAAGGAGGTGAAGGAGGAGGAGGAGGGTTAGAAGAGGAGAACCAGCTGTGGTTGTATGAAGTGAGTCAGGATACAGCTGCAAACTCCGTGGCGTGTTCAGAGGCCCGGGCTGGGCGGAGCTTGAGCAGTTTTCACGCCTCAGCTGCAGAGAGGTCAGCTGGGAAACAAGAGGCTAATAAAGAGACTGGGAAGAGAGGATTTTCTGCGGCTCAGCCCATATTTTTTTATATATCTGCGTGTACACGTCTGAATCTGAGGCAGAGATGTTCACAAGTCGTTCGAGTATCGCTTTCACGTGAACGGAAGGTGATGATAAATTTAAAATTGCTGCAAAAAAGCATCTAAGGTTCATCAAAAAGTGCCTACAAAACAATAAAAGAACTGTACCTGAACAGAATCGGGGGGTACTAGCTACAGAATCTGGGGTACTAGCTACAGAATCTGGGGTACTAGCTACAGAATCTAGGGTACTAGATACAGAATCGGGGTAATAGCTACAGAATCAAGGATACTAGATACAGAATCGGGGTACTAGCTACAGAATCAAGGATACTAGATACAGAATTGGGGGTACTAGCTAATCTGGGGTACTAGCTACAGAATCTAGGGTACTAGATACAGAATCTGGGGTACTAGCTACAGAATCAAGGATACTAGATACAGAATCGGGGTACTAGCTACAGAATCTGTACTAGCTACAGAATCTAGGGTACTAGATACAGAATCTAGGGTACTAGCTACAGAATCTGGGCTACTAGCTACACAATCTGGGGTACTAGCTACAGAATCTAGGGTACTAGCTACAGAATCTGGGGTACTAGCTACAGAATCAAGGATACTAGATACAGAATGTGGGGTACTAGATACAGAATCGGGGGTACTAGATACATAATCTAGGTTACTAGATACAGAATTGGGGTACTAGCTACAGAATCTGGGGTACTAGCTACAGAATCAAGGATACTAGATACAGAATCTAGGGTACTAGATACATAATCTGGGGTACTAGATACAGAATGTGGGGTACTAGCTACAGAATGTGGTACTAGCTACAGAATCAGGGATATTAGATACAGAATCGGGGGTACTAGCTACATTATCTGGGGTACTAGCTAAAAGTATAAGTATAATTCTGTCCATCTCAGACCTCAAAGTGCTAAAATTCTTGATTCTCCAGACACAGCAAAAGAAATCCTTAAACTTCAGAATCAGTGTGTGAGTTCTTCATTTAAACTATGGATAGAAACTATGAAACAAGTTCAGCTTCATACTGGGATGTCGTGCTAATAACACCTAGTTTCCAGAACTTATAGCACATATTTGACCTTAATAAACAACATTTCTAATGGTACTTAAAGATTCTGCAGAAGGAGATCAGATTTGTTCAATTTTCACCAAGTATTTGGAAATACATCACATTTAAAAAAAAATATTTTTGTGACTGAAATTTCCTCTACAATGGTCCAGATTGTGTCTGATATGCAGAGAAAATCCCTGCATATCAGGGAGTAAGTCCTAAAGGGGACATCGGTAAACTACACAAGGCCATACTCAACACTTTATATACGAAAAAAAAAAAGGATTTGAGACAGGAAACACCTGAGCAGACGTGGACACGTGCCTTTAAAACGTCAGTTTTCCACCACTAACTCACTGAGTTTGGAGGAATATTTTATTATGGCAAATATATAATGGAGAGAATGTGGGTAAAAATCACATATTCTGGCTGTTAATATAGTTAATATCTTAGTATAGGATGTGAGTCATTTTCTGTTCTTGGTTGGAGCAGCTGTAACGAATTCTGAAATACAGAAATAAACGTATGAATGTATGTTTTGTAACTATAACTCATATATTTATGGAGCACAAATAGAAAAAGCTTCTCTTATCAATACTTTCTTGTGTCTTTCATGTCATGTAGTCATCCGTGTGGATTCAAATCTCTCATGAAGTTGCCGTGGAAACCAGAATAATTCCCCCTCATATACTGTAAAAAGTGTTTGTATTCAAATGTAGGTAAAAAAAAGTACAGTGAAGTAGTTAGTGTCCATCTGGTGAAAAGACAAAAGTCTGATTTTGACCGTGAGGACAGGAAACAGATGGCGCGACTCGTCCAACCTGAGACGTCCAATTAAAGCAAACATTGCGTTACACGCTCTGACAACGTCTGAGGAAATTCATGTCATGGTAATTAGATCATTTTTGTTGCACAACTGACTTTCAGGTGTTCACTCATCAGATGTTTTTGTCCACAAGGGGGCAAACTCCCTCCAGTATTTGCATGTGGACCTGCTGTGGCAGGACTCGTGAATAAAGGACAGTGCACTAACTCAAACTTGTAACTATGATCCTCTGGCTCAAGGATTCTACGGTAAAGTCACAATGTTGGAGTTAAATTAAGTCCACGTCTTTCGTCTGCGAGACGTCCATGACCTTCCTTTCACCTGGGAATTTAATTTCTCGCCCCAATACACAAACTCGGCCACTTCATCCCTTGTTCAGGGATTTTTTTTCCCTTTCTTCTTTCTTTTAATTCTGGACAGGAAACGGACACAGGAGGTTTTGTGCTCTGCTGTGGTCGAGGTTCAGACACTCAACCCCCCGCAACTCCACGTGAAGCTGGGAGATGAGACGGGAAACAGGTGTCACCCATGACCTTGACTGAAAACCTAAAACACTAAAGGCCTCGTAATCATGAGGGGAAATGTCTTCACAAGCTTTTCACCATTTCTCCTTCTCTTAGTAATCCCAGATTACCACGTTTGTCATCTGAGATTGGGTAGTGGAGAGATCAATCAATCGATCAATATTTATTAATGTACTAATGTACAACTATGTGTGGCTATAAGAACAGAATCAATCATGCAAGAAAAATGGAGATTTTGGAAAAACTCTAAAAGTAGAATTATAAATAAATAAACAATATTAACATATTTTCAAAAGTTAAAAATTATTTAATCCTAATAATAAACAGGCAGAAAATAATGATAATGATAATATTAATAATGATAACAATAACTTAATATAATAAATAAGAGAATTAAAAATATATTTTTTAAGGAAAAATAATAGATAAGTAAACGAAAGAGGGTTTGAGAGAGATGAAATAATAAATAACATACTGAAGATACAGTTTGTTTTAGTGTAGCTTTAGCATGTAGTTCTAATTTGTTTAAGTTAAGTTTTAGCATGTAGTTCTAGTTTGTTTAAGTTAAGTTTTAGCATGTAGTTCTAGTTTGTTTGAGAGTAGTTTTAGCATGTAGTTCTAGTTTGTTTAAGTTAAGTTTTAGCATGTAGTTCTAGTTTGTTTAAGTTAAGTTTTAGCATGTAGTTCTAGTTTGTTTAAGTTAAGTTTTAGCATGTAGTTCTAGTTTGTTTGAGAGTAGTTTTAGCATGTAGTTCTACTTTGTTTAAGTTAAGTTTTAGCATGTAGTTCTCGTGTGTTTTAGTGTAGCTTTAGCATGTCGTTCTCATGTGTTTCAGTGTAGCTTTAGCATGTCGTTCTGTATGAATTGTAAGAACAGGCCACCCTGTCTTGTCACAGAATGCGTGTTTTTAACATTAATACACCACATTTCTGTCGTCCTCACCTCGACTCAGAAAAGACGACCCCTCAGACAAAGAGGGGAACACAGAGTAATAACCTCTAAATCCCAACGACTGGCTTATGTGAAGCCGGAGACGACGGGGAAGTCCACCGTGGAGAAGGTTAGACGTGGGAGCAGGTCCACATCTGCGTCCCCGGCGTGTCTGTCAGCACTGCAGCTATTCACCCGCTCTGTTTTCTTCATCAGAAAAAGATTAATTCTGCAGATTATCAGGCTTCAATAAAGTGCTTATTGTTTGGCGGTAATTAGGAGTCGCTGATGCTTTGTGCAGACAGCAGGCAGTCAAACACGGGTAAAGGACACTGTAGACACTGATACAGCTTGGATAAACCTGTTAAGTCAACTGTGCGGCATCTGTAAACACGGGACAGGTGAAGGCAAATGGACTTAAACAAATGTCATGGTTAACAGACCAAGAAAGGAACGCAACCATTAATGTCAAGTTCAGCAGATCAGCTCAAATGGCTCCAGGTGGCTCCATGTGAGGTCCAGAGTTCCTGAGTGCAAACATGCAAATCTTTGTTTATTGCATTTTTTTTTTTTTACAGCAAGTATAATATAATAATTGATGTGATGTGATGTGAACTGTATGCAGCACCACGGAGCCCAAAAGGAACTTCCTGAAACAAACAAAGACAAAGAAACATGATCTTAGTCACACAGAATAGTGCTTGTCCTCCTGCACCAAAGTCCATAGAGAAAATCAGCATCTGTCTATCTGTCTATCTGTATGGTAGTATGTCTATGTATATTTTCTTTTTCAAAAATGTTTTGTGGCTCATAGCATTAATGAGCATCAATGAAAGTGTGTAAAAGTGCCCATAAATCCATAAATTGCATTGACCATGTCATATTTTCCACACAGTCTAGCTGAGAAGGCCACTTAAACATCAGCAAGACTAAATTAAATCAATAAATGTCTCAGTGAGTACAAGATTTGCCACAATAACAGACATTTTTCAATGAATAATAGTAAGTGTGTGTACTTTTTCCCACTTGAGCGTACGTCACATCTCGTTATGCAGCATCGTTTGTCTCACAGTTATTCTTTGACACGCAAACTAAGCCACGTCTTTTTTAAATGAATTCCGTGTATTCCGCACAGACAGCTGTACGTTGTCGCGCCCGCGGGCCGCTGTGCTCACCGCGGACACGGTGACCACACAGTTCTCGAACCATTTGTCTTGTGTGCGCGGCGCCTGTTTGTGTACTAATGGTTATCCTGGTTGTGCGTCTGTGGCATGAGCCTGACAGCCAACTGTTTGACACTGAGGCCGCAGAGACAGATGGCAACCAAATGCCTTTTATTGCCTGCCTTTAGCACTTGTGTGTCTCGATCACATCAGTCATGAACACTGCTGGGACGACATGACATGGAACCCTCTGTCTCTCTCTCTGTCTCTCTCTCTCTGTCTCTCTCTCTGTCTCTCTCTCTCCAAAGCTCCCGAGGCCTTCAAGCTGTCAGATCAAAATCAAACTGAATGCTGTGATAAAATCAGTGATTTACGCGTTTTCATATTCAAACCTGCTGCAGACTGTATGTGTGTGCATCATTTTTCCACTGAGTGCGTGACTGTGTTACACACACACACACACACACACATTTGCACAGCATTACTAGTGAGGACACTCGTTCCCTGGATTCACCTAAACTCAACTTTACTCCCAAAACCTAAAAACCAGGTTTTAACCCTATAAAAAGCAGTACTGTACATGTAACAAAGAAGTAGAGTTGATATTATGGTCTGTATTTATATACAATCACACATCTTTCATACCCATTCACACGCTGCAACATGGGGTCAAGTGTCTTTGCTCAAGGACACATAGAGATGAGCAGAGCCAGGAATTGAACCCACAACCTCCCCATTGATCGATAACGTGCCCTACCACTGATCCACCATGGCTCAAGACTGTGCACTTTTTTAATACTTTTACTTCTAAAACTACATTTCATATTGGAATATTACTTCTGAAACTTAAGTACAGTAAATGTCATAAACTTTTACTTAAGTAATATTAATAAAAAAAAAATGCTTTTTGTCCCCATGAGGAAGACAGGATCCATAATGTGACCATGGAAAGAGATTAGAGTAACACACATTTATGCAGCATTCTCAGTGAGGACATAACACATTACTCAGCCCTTAAACTTAAATATCACAAATAAATGCCTTACCATAACCCTTAACCTTTACCCCAAACCTAAAACCAGGTCTTAACCCTCAAAATACCCTTTAAAATTGTGATGTTTTAATCCTAATTTGCCTTTACAGTCTACTATAGATGTACACACACAAACTTGTTTTTATATCTTAGTGAGAACACACCATGGACATAATGCATTTCCTAATCCCTTACCCTCACTTTATCCTCAACCCAATTCTAACCCTAAAACCAGGTCTTAAAAAACCCTTTAAAGTTGTGGGGTCCAGACAAAATGTCCTCACAAAGATAGGTTTTAAGGTTTTATTTGGACCTCACAGGGACATAAATACAAGTACACACTACATTGACAGCCCAAATAAAGCCTTAATCGCTAACCTTAACCTTAACCACAGCCCTCAACTCACAAGAAATGAGGTTCTGCCTCTTTCGGACCAGGTTTTTTGGTCTCCATGAGTGTCCATGACTGGTCCTGACAAGGTCAGTGTTTATGCCAGAAGAAGGGTCCTAACGAGGTAACACACACACACACACACACACACAGTGTAAATGTTTGTGTGTTTCTGCTGTGGAGTGTCATATTGCCTCAGTATGTGCTGACACAGCGCCTACAGCTACAGGTTGCACCTGGTGTGTGAGCGCAGTTCACCAGCTGCTGATGCTTGAGTGTCAGACACACACACACACACACACACTGTATATTTGTTCATTCCGTTCCCCGCACATGTGATCGTGAACTCATATCCACCCTCGCACTGACACGTGTGCTTCTCCGTGTCGTGCATGAACCGCTTCACGTTACAGCGCAGCAACGATACGGTGTTAGCGTTAGTAGAAACAGGGAAGTAAGATTGTTATGGTGATAACGTCGGGATTTTGTAGTAATCACTGAATATAATGTGTGTGAGACATCAGGTAAAATGGATCCCACAGTAATTACATGAAAAGGATCACTTTCATTAGCCTTTGACACACAAGTTTTCGATGTTAATTCTATTTAATTTTATTTTTGTTACTTTTATCCATGTTTTTATGTCTTTTAATTTGTTGTAGTTGTGTTAGCTGTATCTTATCTTACCCCGCGTGAACCTCTCAGCCTTTTTAGGAAGGACAAACCGGGACACAAAAGGAATAAAGTGAATAGTTACAAATGTTTATATGCAAGAAAATAAGCAGCTGTTCATACTCTCATAGTGTGTATGCATTCAAAACTGTCACACACTTCATACAATCAAAACCAAAGGAACTCTTGAGATGTTGCCTGGTTTTCTTTTGTTGATATAATTTAAAGCGATTATGCACCACACATACACATACAAAACTTACTTTTCTTCAGTTTCTGCCAATAATCGCTTTAAAATGTCAGTTTAATGCATTCACTTATTAAGGTGCAATCACCAGAATGAGCCGGGTCAGCTCCACAGAGGCCGCCATGTTTTTACAGTAGCCCACAATGGACAAATGAAGTTTTGATGCTAACTGAATGTTTGCTGCATGTGTTCTTCAAAACACACTTAGAAGGGAAGGTTGACATCAGGGATATTAAAGCTGCGACATGTAACTTCATAAATAAAAAAACAACTAAATCAAATCTCTTCATTTTCACTGTTGCCTGGGAACCAATAACCTCGCTGCAGACAGAAACACTGGGTTTTTGTACAAATAAAACAAGTGAGATATGAGTTAATTAGTCACATTATAAAAGCTAATCTATAATAAACAGCTCTTCTTATCCTTCTTATCCATCCTTCAAGACTGGAAAGGAGGGGCCAGTCAAGTGAAAAAATACTCTGTTCAATAACGTTCTATAAGAATGTGAAAAATAGGGTGTCTTATATCCTTTTTGTGAAAATACGTCACGGTCATGTCTATTTTGTGACTTCTGCACAATTATCGCTAAATTTAATCCTAACTTTGAATCAACAACACAAAAGAAGACAAAAAAAGGCCTCCCCCAGGAGGTCCATATAAGGAGTTGTGTGTTATTCCCACGACGATTTACCAAGGGTGATCCGTGTCACGTGAGCACTGAGGGTTCATTTCAAAATAAAAGTTTTTGTTTTGATACCTAACGATTTATAATTCACCATATTAATCGAAATAGAACATATTTATCAAAGCAAAATGAATCTATAAATATGAAAAATAAACATTTAAGCGACGGGCCACAGGAGATCATTTGAAGGGCCACATTTTGGCGCGCGAGCCACGAGTTTGAGACCTCTCTTTTTATACAAAAAGTGAGCACATTCAGGTTTTTATCACCGTGTATCACCGAATCATTTACACATTTGACTCTTTTCAAAGGAATTATGATTATTATCATTATTTTGTATGTATGTTGTGTTAATATGACGCATAAATACGCATTTGTTAACATTAATATATAATGTTGGCTGTATTATGGGCTGGATGACAAGTTCAATAAAAATGTTCATTTTCAATGTTTAATCCTCTCTCAGAGAAGGAATCGCTTCAGTAAACAGTGGCGACACCTGAGCTCGCGTCGTTGACATTGTGAATTATCCAAAGTTCAGCCTTTGTCACTTCAGCTCTTCGGGCTGTTTACTTTGTCACGAGCGCCGACGTCTGTACCTGCTCATAATCGCACGTCGAGGTGGAAATCACACACGGAACTCGACTGCTAACGCAAACAAGAGCGAGCGAGATCAAAAGCTGTCTAGACGGGAGAGCGGCCGCCATTTTGTCCAGATAAAACGTGAGGAACGTCGCACGATTCCTGAATCAAACGCCACAAGTGTGCGGCTGGAGCTGGAGATAAGGAATCAAGTGGAGCTCGCACCAGCTGAGCCGACGTCGGTGGAGTTACTGCAGAGTTACTATCACTTTCTATCCAACGCTGGCTAATCTAATCTAATCTGCTGCTGCAGTACAGTAAAGACAGACTGGAGGTGACAGTCCACAGACGCCAGACGTCCAACACTCCAGAGATTAACCTCACCTCAACTGACAGACTGTAGGAATTATTATAAACTATGAAAAGCAAATTAGACATAATATGCTTACTGGCCACTTTATTAGGTACACCGGATGACTGATAAAGTGGCAGGAGTGGCTTCTCGTGAGGTCCAACGTCTCGGTGTCTTTGTTGCAACGTTTCTATCATTCTCTGGATACGTAACCATTCTTTGGTTACACTAGAGATTGTTGTCTGTTAAAATCCCAGTAGATTATTAGTTTATGCCACGTTCAAAGTCACTTAAATCAACTTTCTTCCACATTCTGAGGCTCACTTTGATCTTTGAAGCCTGAATGTCATGTGACTGGCTGATTGGATATTTGTGTTCGATTTGACTAATACACAGAGAGCTAATAATCTAATGACTATTAAATATAATCAAATCATTCAAATTATGACTAAGCATCACATAATTGTAAGGAACTAAGTCAGAAAGATGAGGTGCTAAGTCCTAATTATAAGATGTTAAGTCATAATAATGAGATACAATCTCAAAGTTATGACTTAGTTTCTCAGAATTTTGAGATTGTATCTCATGATGACTAATTATCTCATAATTATGACTTAGTATCTCATGATTATGACTTATTATCTCATAAGTATGACTTAGTGTCTCATAATTATGACAGTATCTCATAATTATGACTTAGTATCTCATATGTATGACTTAGTATCTCATGATTATACTTAGTATTTAAAATTCATGAGTTAGTATCTCCAAATTAGGACTTAGTATCTAATACTGTATGTATGACTTAGTATCTAATTTATGACTTAGTATCTCATATGTATGACTTAGTTTCTCATAATTATGGCCAAGTATCATATTATAAATTACTAATGACTTAGTATTTCATGTTTATGACAAATTTTATTTTTTAATAAAAGAAGTGACTATGTAACAAATTTACTTCATCAAATTGTGCCTTGTTATCCTTCTATGGTGACGTGGATTTTATTGCCACCTACTGCTCATCTTAGAGAACTAACTACCAAAAAGTCCCATTACAGCATTTGATGGAAACACAGACAATGATGTATATTCTTTAAGCAAACACTAAGTATTTAAAAACTGTTTGACTAAATTAAAAGGTTCAGCTGCCACAGGAAGTAAAGTTTTAAATATTTGAATCTTGACAATTAACACATTAATATTCACTTATATAGTTAATTTAATCTTCTCAGCTGCGTACGTAACCTCTCATCAAGTCTTGTTTTCCAACTTTGGGAGGCGCCTCCTTTTTAACGGCCGTTGATTCGTAGCACAACATGCTAAAACACTGGGGGCCTCTCGCTGGGGGGAATTTCCGCTGCGCTCTGTTCTCGCTGACACATATTTGTTTGTGGTGGAGCGAGGAGGTGAGAGGAGGGCGAGGTGACAGGCAAGGAAACCGTCATACCCCCTTCTGAGATGCACAAGCCCCTATTATCCCCTCGTTCGCCCTCCCCGCTCCTGCTCCTTCTCTGAGTGGGGGCTCATAATTGGACCTTTGTGCTGTGTGTGAATTCTTCGCCTGCACACACTTTCCCAGACTGTGTCCGGCCGCCAAAACAGATGGGGTCTGTACGCAACGGACTCACACACACACACATGCACAGTGTGTCCGTACACACACACACACACGCCCATGCCAGACCCTTCTCATGCCCCAATAATATATAAAAAAACTCCACACAATAACAAGTGAAGGAGTTGGAGGAGCCCTCAACTCCTGCAAAAGGAGGCCATGCTGCCCTGAAACACCCAGAACATTCAATAATGTTTTTGTAACTGGGGACGTTTGAAGTCATTGACGAGAGAGGTAGAGAGAGACAGAGAGAGAGAGAGAGAGAGAGAGAGGAGAAGGCGAAGATCTATTGTTGGCTCCTTCCTTGGCTTTGCTCACATTATTGAACATTGTCCTAAGTAGCATGGCTCGAAGGGAAGAAACATATCGCCACGGCAACCGGAGCCTGGAATTGTCTGTTAGCACTTTAGAGCTTGCAGCTGCACGGCCTCTTCTGGGAAAGAGTCCTGTTTTGGCCATTGGCGATAATGGCAAAGGAGGTGGAGAGTGTGTGTGTGTGTGTGTGTGTGTGTTTGTGTGTTTCCCTCTACTTCTGCCCTTCATCAAGATTCCCTCTCCTGTACGTCCTCCTCTCTCTCTGCACTTCAGGAATGAGTCAATACAATACTCAATATTATCAATATCGGTCCAATAATGGCCAAATTATTAGAGATTAGATATCAGAGAAAAAAAAACATCAAATCAGATATGATTGAGAAACGTTGACTATTATACAAAGATAAACACATAGCCAGCTAGTTACGACTTAGTATCTCACAATTTTGAGATGCTTATTCATAATTATGAGATACTAGGTCACAAATATGAGATACTAAGTCATAAATATGAGATACTAAGTCACAAATATCAGATCCTAAGTCACAAATATCAGATACTAAGTCACAAATATCAGATCCTAAGTCACAAATATCAGATCCTAAGTCACAAATATCAGATACTAAGTCACAAATATCAGATACTAAGTCATAACAATGAGATACTAAGTCATAATTATGAGATACTAGGTCACAAATATGAGATACTAAGTCATAAATATGAGATACTAAGTCATAATTATGAGATACTAGGTCACAAATATGAGATACTAGAGATACTAAGTCACAAATATCAGATACTAAGTCAGATACTAAGTCACAAATATGAGATACTAAGTCATCACTATCAGATACTAAGTCACAAATATCAGATCCTAAGTCACAAATATCAGATCCTGAGTCACAAATATCAGATACTAAGTCACAAATATCAGATACAGATACTAAGTCATAACAATGAGATGCTAAGTCATAAATATGAGATACTAGGTCACAAATATGAGATACTAAGTCATAACAATGAGATACTTAGTCATAAATATGAGATACTAAGTCATAAATATGAGATATTAAGTCACAAATATCAGATACTAAGTCATAAATATGAGATACTAAGTCACAAATATCAGATACTAAGTCACAAATATGAGATACTAAGTCATATAAACTAAGTCACAAATATGAGATACTAAGTCACAAATATGAGATACTAAGTCACAAATATCACAAATATCAGATCCTAAGTCACAAATCACAAATATCAGATACTAACAATATCAGATCTAAGTCACAAATATCAGATACTAAGTCACAAAATATCAGATACTAAGTCATAAGAATACTACAAGTCACAAATATGAGATACTAAGTCACAAATAGATCCTAAGTCACAAATATCAGATACTAAGTCACAAATATCAGATACTAAGTCACAAATATCAGATACTAAGTCACAAATATCAGATCCTAAGTCACAAATATCAGATACTAAGTCATAAATATGAGATACTAGGTCACAAATATGAGATACTAAGTCATAAATCAAGTCACAAATATCAGATACTAAGTCACAAATATGAGATACAAGTCACAAATATCAGATAAGTCTATCAGATCCTAAGTACAAGTCACAAATATCAGATACTAAGTCACAAATATCAGATACTAAGTCACAAATATCAGATCCTAAGTCACAAATATCAGATACTAAGTCATAAATATGAGATACTAGGTCACAAATATGAGATACTAAGTCACAAATATGAGATACTAAGTCACAAATATCAGATACTAAGTCATAACAATGAGATACTAAGTCACAAATATCAGATACTAAGTCATAACAATGAGATACTAACTCACAAATATCAGATACTAAGTCATAACAATGAGATACTAAGTCACAAATATCAGATACTAAGTCATAACAATGAAATACTAAGTCACACAAATATCAGATACTAAGTCATAACAATGAGATACTAAGTCACAAATATCAGATACTAAGTCATAACAATGAGATACTAAGTCACAAATATCAGATACTAAGTCATAACAATGAGATACCTGCACATAATAAACAACCTGAAAGAAAACATTGAAGTTTTCCTGCTTTTTTAAATTTATTTGATGTATTGATTGTGGAACACGTCACTGTTGTCTTTTTGTGACTGTTTTGTGATCAGTGAATACTTTGAATGTTTATTATCTGAACTTTCTTCCTCTCCCTGTTCTGTATCTTTTCTTCTTCATCTGTCAATCATTCTGTCTTTCATTCTTCTGAATAAATCAAAAGAGAAAACATCAGCTAAAACTGTAGATACATGAGTATCAGTATGGATTCATCTCTGTCTGCACTGACTCTTCTTTCTCGTTCCTGTCACTCACTCACTCACTTTCCCACCCCGTCCCTCAGCTCCGTCACATGCCCTCTTCACTCTTTCACTCTCCTTGTGTTTCTTTCACTCTGTCTTGCGTTCCCTCTGTACGAGAGGAGATAACCGTGAGCTGTGCAGCTGATTCGTTCCGTACTTCAACCGCTTGTTAGGCTGTCGGATTTGCTCACTTTTTTTTGGACACTCGATCTGTCAGCAAACAGTGCTCCATGATCCGTATCTTCTGCATAAACATACACGCTGGATCCGCTTAGTATGAGCCGAGTGGCGGGAAAACGCCTGCGCGGTGATTGTTAGAGACAAGATAATGTGATTTATGTCCTGAGACGGATATTAGCGCTCAATTCCTGGATGTAGGAGAAAAGAAAAGAGATGAAAGCATTAAAATGCAGGAGCTGGAGGGGAAAAGTACATTTATAATCCTGGGTTAGTGTTTTTGAAGGGTGCTTGTATGAGGCACTGACATAGACTGTACAAGCTGATTTTACCAACCTAAACATGCACTGTAAGGACAAAAAGCACTGGGACGCCTGACCATTATTATAATGACGTATTTAAATACATATGCTGTACTTTTATATGGAGTTGGTCCCCGTTTTGCAGCTTTAACAGCTTCCTATAGCTATAAAAACCTCCTTAAAAAAGGTCCATTGTGTAAGAATTCATCACTTATCAAAAGGCTCACCTAATAAAACCTCGCCTCATTTAAGTTTATGATATCCAAAGACTATGTTTGTCATGTTGTCTCGCCGGCAAAGTTTGTGCTGCTTTGTAAAACTGCTTACACCAAATTCTATAGAGAAAATCAGCATTTGTAGCTCACGGCTACACAGGAAGTGCTAGTCCACTTCTGCCGCATTTGGTGAGTTTGTGTCACGTAGTTAAATCCAAATGAAGGATTTGACACATTTGAAGTCACCGATGAAGGCTGGAGTCCATCGACGACTCCTGCGACGTAAAATCGCTGATTTTCTCTATGGACTTTGGTGCAGGAAGAGAGAAGTTTGAAAAGCAGCAAAAACTTCAGTTTCTAGTCGACTAAACGATGTTTAATGGGAAGATAAGGTGTATATTTTTTTTAAGAGATATTTGTTAAGTGGTTTGATCAGCTTTTTTTCCCTCGTGTCGTCATTTGTAACCGTGGCGATGACAATGGCGTTTGAGAGCAGGACATTGGAGCGGTTCAAAGCAAACATGATAAACTGTGCTGGGGGATTTCCTCCCAAATCAATAGTCATGGTTTTTGAGGATGGAATGCAGCGGGAACATCTGCTGCCTGAGGTTTGAGCGACAGGTGCTGCAGAGCCGCTGCTGCACCGTGGCGTGAGAACACAAGCGTCCGCTGGGAGCAGGACGAGGCCAGGTGCCGCGCAGCCACGTACATGTGTGTGTGTGTGTGTGTGTGGGGCGGGGGGGGGTCGGCTTTATTAAACCAAGCCGGGAGTGTAAACCTGATCCAGGACTGAGCAGAGCTGGATCACACGACGTCTTATTCCTCACCTTTCATAACCCAGTGTTGCACATGCAGAGAAAACCTGCCGCAGAGTCGCCGCGTGTCTGCGTCACATGACAGAACGGAAAACTATTCAGAGGGAGAAGAAGAAAAGAACTGATACAACACTTCACCCAGAAATGTTTGTTTTTCCCATTTTGCCGCTGTTGACATAGCTGTTCCCTCGTTCCGGCCTGTCCTGTCCTTTCACAAACACACCCAGGTGCATGTTGGGAGAGCAGCAGCAGCAGCAGCAGCCAGCACGGCCCTGTCGCTGCAAGCCTTCACCACGGCAACAAGCCCAGTGGAATTGAAGATTTTCAACACTCGGCCCTCAGGGAGTGTGCGCAGCGGCGGCTGTGGGGACGGCAGGGCGTGTCCTCGCCGGAGCGAGGTTCAGGATTCAAATAAAAAAACTGGCCTGCTGCAGGTTTCTCTCTGGAACCCATGAAGTGGTTTTTGGTATTCAGGCGTATTCAGGCGTATTCAGGCGTGCTGAGCAAAGCTCTTCTTCTCTGTGTCAGTCTGGGCTTCAGTGTCAGAGATGTTGGTGTGAGATTTCACTGAGGAGCAGAATGGTTCAGTCCAGCTGTTGCTTCGACAGCTTCGGGGCACAGCTGGTCTCAGCCTCTGTGTGTGTGTGTGTGTGTGAATGTGATTATATATGTGGCTCGCACACACACACAAACACACACACAAGTGTGTATTACTTACATGGTTCTCAGACTGTGGTGCGTGTACCACCGTGCCATCTTTAACCTAATGTCACTGCACCAGTGTGTGAAGCATACGTGAGGAAGAGGAGGATGATGAGGGAATAAATCTGCCTCTACGCGGTAATTCCGTGTTTTTTCTTTTAACATAAACAATCAAACAAAGTTTTCTTTAAACACGTTTGGGGAAATGTCTGCATCCACACAGAAGGATCTACAGTAAAGGCTGCAGTACACGTGTCAGGCCTGCGTGTGGTGCTCTAGTGCGGCTGCTGCGCCAAAACGGAAGAGAGGAAAAGACGCTGAGCGTGCGCTGCTTACTGACTTCCCTTTGACTTAAACTGTTATTCAAACAAAAGTGCAGATGAAGAACTCATCAAACAATCTCCAAACACATGAAGAAGAAGACGACGACGACAACAAAGAAGAAGAAGAAGAAAAACAGGAGAGAGGTGGATTTTTGTGATTTCAGCGTTCTCAAAAACAACATTTCCATGTGGATAAAACGCTGATATGATTAGACTTTGATGAGTTTTTGTGTGGACAACCTCTTAGTCTGAGGAAGAGTTCTGTTAGAGACACCCATGACAAAATAATCTGATTAAAGACAAGAAGTTGCTAACTTAGATAAACCCATGTCCAGGAACACACACACACACACACACAATCATGTAGACGAGCAGTTCAAATACAGTTTGGTTCAGTACGTATTCTTCTGTGTTTCCATTTGGAATAGAACCACAAAGTTCCGTTCTTTGGCACCCTCCCCTCTGGGTACCAGGGTGAACTGGTGCAGTAAGATCAGGGTGGAGCCAGACTCCAGGCGCCCCACCCACATCCCGCTGACCACGTAAAGGTGCTGTTCTCAGGGCATTTACCGTTCCCAGACCGGACCGTACCATGATGGAATCACATCTTACATTCAATTCAATGTTATTTGCATAAGACTCTGTACATAGACAACAACAAGGAGAGCAGAGAAACACAACAGTTCACACAATGAGCAAACACTAGGGGGCAGTGGAGAGAAAACAGAAGAAGAAATCTCTGACAGAACCAGGCTCAGAGATGTGCGGTCATCTGCCTCGACCGGTTGGGGTGAAAGGAAAACGGGGGACAGAGGAGAGGTGGGGGACAGAAAGGGGGGAGAGAAAGGACAAGAGGGAGATGAGGGAGAGACAGAAGAGAGAGAGAGACCAGGAGCAGATACACAACAACTGTATCAGGTTTATACAATCAGTGATATCGACTTTTAATTCTAGCACAATAATAATGGTGATGATATGGTTCGTGGGGCTGTTGCAACTGAATTGGCCTTTGGGACTAATAAAGTTGTGTGAATCTGAATCTGAAGACAGAGGGGTGGAGCTATGACGTCACAATAAAAACCCTTTTAAACAGATTCTCCAAAACTCACTCTGGTGTGTTCGAACCCTTAAACACTTTTCTCACTCGTCCTCCCTGAACGCGACGGTGACAGAGTCCTGGATCGGTCCAGGGTCAGACCTCCCGCTGTCGTCTGTCAGCAGCAAACCCACAATGAAAGAGACCAGTTTTTTCTTCCCCTCTCTGACAATCCAATCTACCAGGACAGCAGCAACTCAATACCCCTCCTCTGATAGGGGCTCCCTCTCTCTCCCTCTCTCTCTCTGTCTCCCTCTCTCTCTCTGTCTCCCTCTCTCACACACACTCACACTTTCTTTACCTCACTCTCCTTTCTTCTCAGTCTCTTTCTCCTTGTTGTTGTGGAGGGAGGGAGAGAGAGAGAGAGAGAGAGAGAGAGAGACAGAGAGAGAGAGAGAGAGAGAGAGAGAGAGAGAGACAGAGAGAGAGAGAGAGAGAGAGGGGCGAAGGTTGGCAGGGCAGGTGTCTGATTTTCATTAGAATTGCAAATAGGAGTGAGTGGATGCCCAATCAGATAAGAAGAGGAGAGGCGAGAACAATGGTGTCAGAGGACGAGGAGAGGAGAGGAGAGAAGGAGAGGAGAGGAGGAGGAGGAGGAGGAGGAGAGGAGGAGGTACAGACGACAGTGTTTGGGTTTCTGCCCTGTCTGATCCCTGTAGGGCAAATCCAAGGAACATCTTACCCTCCACCTCACCCAGGGGAGAGGACACCTTACCTCACTCGTCCTCCCTCTCTCCTTTCCTTCATCCCTTCATCCCTTCATCCACTGGAGACCCACAGGAAGCAGCGAGCAGAGATAGTGTCGATGATGATGATGATGAAGATGATGAAGTCGTCCACAGTGAATCAAATATTCATCATTGCATTCATGAGTTTAGAGCTTTAAATGGTGAAGTTAGAGACGAATAAACCTGCAGAGAAACAATGTAGCCTCAAAGTTAGCATCAAAGCTCCAGAGGTTTTAGTTTAGTTTTATAGTTTTGTGAGTTCTGACCGAGCTCCTGATGTTAGAATTAAAGATAAAAAAACACAATTAAGGTTTAAAATCATAGCAAATGTAAGATTTTATCTTGAATTTCACCAAAACTGTTTCAATTACAGATGCAGGTATTGGCAGAAACGTTATATTTTATTGGTCGTAACCATGACAACAAGGTAAAAGAGACAGAAAGTGCTGAATAAGGATGAGATCATATGATACTCAGTGTCATATGATCCCCCAAAAACCTGCTTCCCTGAGTCACGTTTGTGGCAGAACCTGGAGGATTGTGATGTTTTTGAAATGTCGATAGTTTCAAATGTGTAACACGACGACATCGGACTACAGCTGTGACAGACGTGAAACAGTGGGACTGACCTGGTGTCCACAGCAGGAACTCGTCCAGTTCCTGGACTCAGTGTTTTCCGTGTCCCTCTAAAGTGGTACGACATGACAGAACGAGCGACACCGCAGCCTGATCGTCAAAGGTCGAGAGTATCAGGAACCCTAAACGACTCGTGAGGAGAGGCAGAGACGCAGGATCAGGGTCAGCACGATGCTATCAGTCCATCACAGACTGGGGACGAGGACAAAAGACGCTTCTCTTTCACTCTGGCTCTCACGTCCTCCTGCATTTCACATATGGCGGTCGCTGCGTGGACAAAGAGTCCTTGATCCAGGTGTCGGGAGGTTCCTGTCATTGGGACTTGTTATTTCAGCTCAACTCAGTCCAGTTGCCTGCAGTTAACTACCGACGATGACGATGACGATGGAGAACCTCCTGAGAGCTTTTATTTAAGGTGAAATATGTAAGAAATGTATTAAATTAAGGCATAAAATCACCACTATGGGTCATTAGAGGTCAAGGAAACATGTTAAACTGAAAAACTGCACTTTTATTTACATCAAGTTTCACCTTCTCATCCTTCAGTCTGCTTTTCCAAATCCAAGAAACCACAGCAGTGAATGGAAAGTGAAGATTTCTTTGGGAATTCTGTTAAAATGTGCAGAACATTTTAAACCTGTGGACAGTACCTGGAACCTTTAGTACCTGCTCTGACGAGGTTCCTGTATAAAGTGCTTGAAAGTGATACTTGAGCAAAAGTACAAGTATCTTACCAGAAACGTCGCTAACACTCTGTTGTCAAGTTAGAAACCCAGGTGCTAAATGTGACTGATATTCATGTTCCAGTTGTGTCTCGTTATCACGTAGAACTCATCACTTTCCCTCTTTCATCTTCAACATTTGGTGCTTTGCTTTCCCTTCTTTCTTTTTTTCTCGCTGCCACTAGATTTTCTTTGACTCGTCAGGTTTAAAAAAAAAAGAAATAAAAAAAAATGCTCATTTCTTTTACCAAATTATACAAAATTCAAAAAGTCACCATCCACTGCACTGTTAAACAAATAGCGGGAAGAGCAGTGGGTGTGGCGATGTTTTACAGTGCACGCCTCCTCCAGTTTCCACTGGACTCGGTTCACGTGTTTTTTTCATAGTGTAAAAACTTCATGTGATTTATTTTGACGTTTTTGTGGAAACGCGCATCAAAACTGCACATAAAGTTAAAAGATGCTAACAACAGCATCTGAATGTACATGTAAATAATCACTGACTTTGACTTTTTTGTCACATATTCACAGTTTCCGCGTTTTTACTCATGTTTTCATAAATACCCATAAAAACATGATGGAAATCAACAGAGAAAGCACAAATAAAAGAGTTTGTATTTCCTGTGACTTTAGTCTGGATTTAAGGATCCTTTACTTCAAGGGTCTCACACTCAAATGACCTCGGGGGTCACTGAGCATCTCGTCTGGTCAGTCAGGGGCCGGTCAGCTAAAAAAAGAAGCAGCATGAGCTTAAAATGATATCACAATGTTCACAAGACAGACATTAGTGTAAAAGTAAAGCGGTGATATGTGATGTGTGAGCCACAGCTTTAACACCTCTGCTTCACATCCTTCCTCCACTCACTCGTCTTCTACAGCTGTGTCCTCCACATGAGAGTCAGCTTGACATCGGACAAAGGCGGAGTCACACCCTGGACAGGTCATGTCCAGGGTGTCCGTCACGGGGACAACCGTCCACTCTCACACTCACACATGTACACATGTACCTAATATTATATAATAATACCTAATGTCTTTGGACACACGGGGAGAACATGCTAACTACACGCAGGACTAATCCACTTCCTCGTCTATTGATCTTCACCCGCCTCGTTTCCTCGGGCCGATCACAGTAATGTCAGCGTCTCCTGACAGAGTCTATTCCCTATCAGCTCGCTCATGAGAATACCAGAGAATCACAGCAGACCCATCCAAGGAACACACTTGTCTTGTGTTTCCGTGAGAGAGAGAGACAGGGGGAGAGAGAGGGAGACCGAGGGAGAGAGTGAGAGAAAAGGTTTTGGCGGCTGCGATGTGAACTTTTCCCCAGTTCCACCTGGCTGCAGTGAAGCGCTTTTCAGCCACGACGGGCCCCTGGGATCTGGTGCTCAGCAGACCGGACCGTGCATATGGCTGTGATCCTGTGTGTGTGTGTGTGTGTGTCTGGAGAGAGAGAGACAGCTGTCCAGCTCATCTTCCCCCCTTGTGGCCCGCCTCATTTATAATTAACCCAGATGACCAGGTGGCTATGTCCCCCTGTCCCTGCCAAAGCATGCTTCGCTGCGACCTTTGAACTTCCATGGGACATTCCTGGGCTCATGTTTGCCGCCCGCGTCCACTGTCGACTCGACTGGACGCCTCAGCTCTGCTGCTCCTGCAGATACAGGACCAGAACAAGGTGGACAAGGTGCAGTGAGAGGCGGCCAAAAGGACGTCCACCAACAACAGGCGGGGGTTTCCCTGTCGTGTGTGTTGGAGTTTCAGTGTGAGTGGAAACAGAAAATCTTCAACTGAGACATGAAAGTTTTGGAAAAGTTGACGCGATGACAGACGCTGCAAACTGGAAAACCATCACGGCCTCAGACGCGTGGACCGAGCGATGGTTCGATGAAGACAAAGAAAGCGTCTCCTGACTCTTCGCCGACGCAGACAGAGAACAACGCGATTGTGTTACGGCTCAAACGACATCACCGCGGCGTTGTGTCTGCACGACTTGGTCGTCATGGTAACACCTTGGTAACACCTTCATATCCTTCCCCTGAGGTGACCCCGACTTCAAATTCTGCTTTGAGAAGCGAAGCCGAGGATGTAGAGCAGACGTAGCAGTTAGCCACCAGGGGGCGACTCCACTGGCTGCTAACAATAAAGTCAGGGTCTGTAATGCTCGTATTTTTCTGTGTGTTTCTATAAAGATCAGTCACAAAATAACCAAACCCGACCGTTCCATTTTTCAGTAGAACTTCCCTTGGGGTAACAGAGTCATGGTGTTTTACGGTGTGGGTGGAGCTAGGCTCCCGACAGTCAGCTGATTGGGCGACAGAAAAGCGTCAGTCACCTGACCCCTGACCCCTGACCTGAGGTTTGATGTCTTGTTGAGACAAACATTAACTGGCTGACGTTGTTTGTGGTTGTCGCACCAGAATGACGCCACGCTTCGTATCTCAATGACCGACACACCTCGCTGTTCTCTGACCGAGGGTTACCATTCCAAACTGTACCAAACCGTACCAGGATGGAAACTTTCAACGCAACCGTTGTGTTTTCATGGCGACAACCAATACGTAACTCCGTAACTGTCAGTAAACAGTTAAACGCCTCAGTCGTCTGCAAAAGCATGTGATGACGTTCCCGTGTTGAAGAATATAGACGATAAAGTGACGCAGCGACGGTGTGATTGACAGCTGGTATCGTCCAACAGGAGCCGGGTCACCTCATCGGGAATCTGGAGGCTTCAAGGTGGAAGCTCAGATTGTCATCGGTGACATCGTGACCACAATAACCCAACATTGGAATCGTACCAAAAAGTGATGAATATAAAAGTGTAAGTGATTGTTAGAGCTGCTGTCTCTGGTCGACAGTCAACAGAACATCAGTTCAAATACAGTTCATCAGTAAATGTGTGTCGGGACCATTGAATGAAAAGAGGAAGACACTCGTGTCAACAGATTATCTGCTGACATGATACTGAAGAGAGAGAGAGAGAGTCAACAGTGGACTATCAAAATAAAGTGTCACCCAGCAGGCGGGGCTTGGACAGAGCAAACAGCCATGAACTCCTTTGACCTCACCTGTGGTTTTAAAGAGTCGGAGTCTGACACACAAAAGAAAAAGGGTTTTTGAGTTGGACTGGACTGGAAGACTCACTCAAGTGGCTCACAATTCTACTGCCACCTGCTACACTCACCCCCCGCCCCCGCCCCGCCCCGCCCATGTGGTCACAACCCAGGCAGGTAACCTTTGCTTTCATCCCCTCGCGCAGACTTTTCCAGATGTGTGTGGAACTTTTAGCCAGCGATGCTAACCCTCCACGCCTCCTCACACACACACACACACACACACACACACAGTGTGTCCTGGTAGACTCTGCGCTCGCGTCCAGAATAGGTTCAAGCTCACACATTCCCCCTGCTCCTCTTTCATCGCCCTCATAATGGTGCAGGGGGGGGGCAGGGCGGGGGCAGGACAGGGACCCAAAGTTAGCGAACAAGGTGTATCTAGTTTCTGTTGTGTAACAGCAGCAGCTCCAGGCTTCATGTGCACATGTTCACATGTGTCATGCTCGTGTCCTGATGATTAGAGGACGTGAGGACACTGAAACTCTACCTGCTTCAGACTTCCTCCCGCTGCTGCTGATGATGATGCTGCTGCTGCTGCTGCTGCAGGTTGGAGCCAGAGTTTTCCTCAGAGTTGTCGTTAGCTTGTGCGTCGCATCTCCACAGAGAGAGAGAGAGAGTTCCACCTGAGGTTCCATTCGCACTAAAAAAACTTTCGCAATATTCCGACATTCCAGCTCAATCAAATAAAACCACTTTATTTGGACTTTTTTAATACAGTGGTAACACAGACATGAAATGAAATCCTTATAGTGATTCAGGCCAATACTAATAAATAATATGGCAAGAATAATATAAACTGTAAAGAATTATATATAATAGACAATGTGCTATATTACTTTTTTAGATTCTTTTATATCTCAGGCTTGGACTCACAGTTTACGACGTAAACGTGCTGTCACACATTACGGAGACACGTGAGGGACGAATGAATCGGCAGATTTTCAAGTACAGATGAAGAGTTCTTAACCGCTCTTTACTCAGTCATAATGTGACCTTGATATGTTATGTGAGATAAGGAAACTTCACTGATGGAGCGTAACGCATGTTTTTCGAGGGTTTGTAAAGTCTACAGTTCGGTTTCATTCAGACGTCACGAGGCTCGTGACGCTCTTCCAGTGACGTCACGTCTCAGCTCGTTTAGAACTATTATTCAGAGTAGGTGGTGCTGGAACTGTGAGGTTGTCTGGGCTTGTGTCCGTTTTTAATGCAAACGACGACACTTTTATGTATTCTGTTTTTTGTCAAAGCCTCTTGTTGAAATGTTCCTCGTTTTCTCCGTTGAATTATTCCTCCGTCGCTCCTCTCTGCTCTCGTTTGTTCAGCAGAGACATGATGCAGCAGAATATGACCCCTCATCCTGACACTTCTCTTCTCCCACACCTCCCTCCCTCCCCCGCTTTTCTGGCTTTAAAGGGCAGGAGCATGGCGCACTAATCTCCCCATACCCACGTTCCCCTCCTGACTGCCCCACCCTGACCCCACCTTGCGTCCCCCGTGTTTGCTTTGGCACGCCGCAGGACATCCGTCACAGCACCTGCCACTGCGGCCCGCGGCCTGCCTCCACCCACACCCCTCGGACCGGGCCAGAGGGTGAGCCACGTGTCCCCCGGCAGCCTCTAAATAGGTGACAATACCACTGTCCTCGCCCATCTGGATTAAGCCCCGGCACAGTCCACTCTCCATGCCCCCAGTCGCTGCTCTGTGAGGGTGAACGGAGTGGGGGGCGGGGGCGGGGGAGGCATTAAAGGGCTGAAACAGGTGTGTGTTGCTTTTTCTTAGCCGCCCTCCCTCCCTCCCTCCCCCCCGAAGGCCCCTCACACATTTCAAACACATTTCTCTCTGTCCCAGCAAGGTGGCACCGGGGTTATTGGATGGAGAACAAACAAACGGGCTGCTTGGTCAAGGATGAGCTATATTTGAGTGTTGAATATTTTTTTTTATAGTCATTACAGTGGAATGTGTTTGTGAGTAATGTTGTAATGTTGGTGAGCGACCATGTCGCTGAATGACAGACCAGCACTGATGACCTGTCTCCTTCTCTGACGCAGACCTTTCACCAACAGAACGAGCGTTTTAAGAACGGTGAGTGGAGATTTCCTTTGGAATTCTGTTCAAATGTTAGACTTTTCCACGACAGTTCCAGCACGACTCTTCATTTTTGTGCTTTTCCATCACTGATCGTACCTGGTACCTGTTTTTTTTTCAGTTCCTGCTCTGACGAGGTTCCAATGCGAGCTGAGCCGATACTAAAATGTGACGTCGACAGACTGCAGGCCACTGACTGGTCAGAGAGTGTCGTCACTGGACGGGTCACGAGCCCGACGCCCGATACAAGAATCAAAGTGAACAATGCCGAACTGTGCAAATGAATAAAATGTCAATATTTAGCGACAGCACTGATGAAAGCTGAGCGATCGTTAGCCCAATCACCACGTTCAGTCGTATTTTGCTCATAGGTCATCGGGTAGGCGGGGCAAGGAGATGCCAATCATGGCTACTCAAGCGTTGTGGGTGATGCTGGCGGACTTGTGCTCAGTCACAAAAAAGGCAGATTGTGGACCCGTTCCTGAGTGTCAAGAAGTGGACAGTATGTCCTTCATGAAGAACTTGAGGTAAGTTCTGAGTAAGCCATGTTTCCTCCGTTCTCCTATTGGTCAACATCCAGGAGCGTCCCAGGCGCCAAACCTCTGCTCTTCAACAATACTCTTAATCGGGTCCGGCACTGGAACTGTGTCGGGTCAGGACACAGTTCCACAAATCACTTGACAATCGCTCTGAGTTCCTGACGTCTGATCCTGGCATCAGGAAAAGTGTCTTCATGTAAGAAGCCAAACAGGAACTCCTACCTCTCTGTTTGTTGCCTCTTTGAGTAACACATGACATCAAAGTCAAGGATGCAGGAAAGTGTCCTTGCTCAAGGACACATATCACATTAATGCGATACCCTTCCTACAACCTTATCGAAAGTACAAAAAAGAAAGAAACTGCCCTTCCTTTCTTTTGTCGTCGCTCCTTTTCATGTCCACTCCATCAGTCCATCACCTCACTGCACTGTAATACTGTTTGTCAGAGCCAAGCGGAGCCTTTTAATCTCCAGCTGGGGTCAAATCTGCTGAGTATCAACGGAGCAGAGCCACTTCGTCTTGTCTCGGGCAACGACAATGTCACCCGTCACTCATGAGCGCCATTAAACCCGTCGGGAGATGATCGGGGGAGATTGGATTAGGGTGGGACTGCCGGCGTTTGACTCATTAAGAAAATGAAGTTGCCCCCGTGTGTCCGACCTTATCATGGTTGAAACGCTCTGTCAACAGCACACGGCGGCTCGCCAGGAAGTCAAGAGGGATGGAGAAGCTCGTGTAGAACTGTGGTCTGATGGTTTCCCTAACATCGTCAGTATTGTTCAGAACTTATGGGAAAACTTTGTCTTTATTTGAACTCAACAATTGTTATTGTTGGACTTTTAATTTGAATTTTTTCAAAAGCTGTACAGCAAAAATGTCAGATTTTAAGTATGTTAGTAGTCATATATTGTTTTACTTAAAACAAGATCATTTAAACAGTACATGCTGTGAAATGATTAGATTAAATGATGCAGAGCAGATTTCCAGCAGAAACCTGACTGGTGAACATGTGTGGTGTGAACGCACCTTCTCTCCGCTCAGAGTCGACGACCTCAGCCTCGTGTCGAGCAGCTACAACATCCGTCCACACCCAAACAAGGCAAAACTTTCCTGCAAGTCGAGCCCAGCTGTTGCTGTGGCTGATGCACATGGAGCAGAAAGTCGGGTGGAGGCTAAATGTACGGCACAGCAGAGAGAGAGAGGGGAAGTGGGCGGCGTTAAGGTGGCGATGGCGATGTAGCGAGGGAATACAGAGGATGAGAAGGATCAGTGTTGGGTGAGAGATCGGGTGATGTTTTGGGCAACGCCTGAGGAAGTATCATATGCAACACCTTCATGGGAGAAGGTTACCCCAGGCTGCCTGGGGTAACCTTCAGGCAGAAGGTACCCCAGGCATACCACAGGCATTTTTACGGTCTCGGACAAAGCGGACTCTGGATTTATTTCGAGACCAGTCAAGACCACAACTGTGGGGACATCAATAAATTGCCTGTGCAATTTTTGAATTAACTTGTTAATATCATTACTGTGATTTTGCGTAACAGCTGTCACCCCCTCCCGCCCCCTTTCACACGCCCCCCACAAAAGTGCATGTGAGGGACAGGACGCTAACAAGGGACGCTAACGGAGACGGCTGGGACCACGTCCAACCTTTACTGCCTCGGTCTTGTCTTGGTTTCGACCCCTCAAAGTCTTGGTCTTGTCTTGGTCTCGATAGACTGTGGTCTTGGTCTCGACTTGGTCTCGGTTTAGGTGGTCTTGACTACAGCACTACCAGAAACCCAACCATGCAACAGGTCTGTACCATAAAATAGTCATTTACATTATGGGGACTTGGTTTTTGTCCCCATAAAAAAGACAGGTCCTCATAATGTGACTGTGTAAACAGATTTAGGTCCCGACAACATAAGTAATACCTGAAACACACACAGTCAATGTTTGTGTAGCTAGTCTTCTCAGGACATTGACTTGTAATTAACCCAAACCTTAATCTATACCACAGATCAAATCTCAAACCAGTGCCTCAGAAATGTTCTGCCTCATTAGGACCAGGTTTTTGGTCTCTGTGAAGACCTCTGGTCCTGACAAAGTCATGGTTTATGACAGAAGCTGTCCTGAAAAAGGTAGGAAATACAAAAACACACACACAAACAAGACCAGACTTACTCGAACCAAAACTTCTGTATTTCCAACCCTGACTTCAACCTGAACAAACCATGAAACGTCCTCATCTTCACCTAAGTCTAAATCTAATCAGTTACATGACGGGGACTTGATTTTTGTCCCCGTAAGGTATCGAGTCCCCATGAAGTGACTGTGTGGACAAATTTAGGTCCTGACGAGCTAATACCTAAAACACACACAGACAGAGCTCATATTTACACACCAATGCAAATTCAGGCCTGAATCACATCATCAGCAAAACACACACACACACACACACACACACACACAGCAGCGTCTCACAGCCAAGTGTTGAAATCAGACGACTCCGCCCAAACGAAGCTGAGCAGGTCACAGTGAGGTCAACAGTCTCCTGTCCCTGACAGAACCACGAGAACCTCTGAACCGTCGACGCGTGATGCCCATCAGAATAGATGGGATCAATTAAATTCATGCAAGTGATGCAAGTTTTTCAAACAGGGGAATAACAGAGATAATAGGAAACACAAGTGTCTGTGGAGACAATGGAAACACTTGCTGAATGTAAAGCTCGACTGTAGATCAACATAAGTCTGAATGACAGGTCATGTGATGTTTGTTAATTCACCTTTATCCTTTGATAAAATGTGAGTCATTGAGCACAGGGTTGTCCATGTGTGGCTACATTCAGATTACATTTAGACGGATTATAGATCAGATTTGAGGGTTCACATCTGACTTTAATATGAGGGCGACAGATATCACATGCTCATATATATGTATACATATATATATATATATATATACATATATATGTATATATATATGTATATATATATATATATATATATATATATATATATATACGTATCAGTATCTGATCTATAGAGCCACAGACTGAAGTGACACACATCTGAGTCTGAAATCTTAATTGACAGTCACAGATGACTGAGTTCACATCCAGGAGCTTAGTCACACCAGAGGAAAAACAAGACATGAGTCACTTCAGCCTGAAAGTGTCCACGTCGGCCTTGTTTCCAAACAGTCCAGGAGGGGCAGCAGTGAGGCAAAGTTTACGTGACGTATTCTTATGAACATTCACAGCCTGATTTTATTACATTTATATATACATTTATATGTCCACCCAGTGGACATGAACACACTTTGTTTCTCCCGTCCCTCCCTCCACTGGCTCCTGAACACTACAGTGTCCATTTGAAGTTGTTACTGTATGTTTACAAGTGTCTTCATGGCCGTGCTCCGCCTTACCTCGCTGACCTACTGTACACTCACTTCAGCTGTTCATGGTCGTCCAAAAAAACGTCGTCTTTTCTCCATGGCATTCGTTTGTGTTTTATGTTTTAAAATGTTGAAAATTTTGGTCGACTATGTTGTTTAACGGTGACTAAATTGAAATGGACTGGATATTAAACGTATATTAGACATTCATATTCTTGTTTCGATGAGTTCACGCAGTGCTGGTAAAAGTCGACTCTCACTCCTGTGTCGCCCCACTGACATTCCTTCACTGCACAGAGGAAGTGATCATTCTTACGTCCCGACTGATGAAGGCAAGGTTTGAACAAGACAGCTCCATAAAAAGTGAGACGACTGCAGCAGGTGGAAGTGTCACTGTAAAGTCTGATGGCGTGTTCACACTAGACGTGACGCAAACCATCGTCTGATGCTTGCGTTGAAATTTCAGCGAGCAATGATTTGGCTAATCAGCGTTTGAAAAAAGTATTCTTCTTGTGTGTGGACACTCGTAGCTGCTGTGCGACACTTTATCGCTTGCACGTCTTTAACGTCTGCAGAGAAGCAACCGGATGCAGTTTGGACATGTAACGCGACGATAAACGACAGATAAATACATTCATTTTTAGCAAAAACTTGAAATGGCTCAATTACTGCCTGTGGATGTATGTTTGGGTGATGGGAGGATTACTGTGGTGGTTACTCAGTGATCCACGATGAAGACTCTGCACTAGAACTTTGATCAAACTAATCTCTACTGACATTTAGACCACGGACGTTTATCTGCCGTTAAACTCACCATCAGCAAAAGAGCTTATTGTGCATTTATGATAAAGATAACTAACCACGCTGAGCTTGGAAAAACCTCTCGGTGAAAGTGTCCAATCAGCACGTGCTGGTCTGGAGATTGACATCTGAGCGAGATGTGATCACAGATAGCCCTCCCTCTCCATGCCGCCTGGGGGTTGGCGCGGCACTCGTGATTGACAGCTTTGCTCTCAATAATTCATCCGGCCCTGAGTGTCTGAAGGTCAGGAGATCATCTGCCTGGGCCTGGGCGCTCAGAAGAGGTGGCATCGTCATCAAATATTTATCGGTGCGCTGTACTCCCAGTACACTCTCAAAATACACAATCTGCTCTCGCTAAACACGGCACAGATTCGCACCCAGCAGCTTCAGAGGTGAGTTTCAGGAGATTTCCACTGGAGGTTTATGCAGCTAATGCCCGATCAATATTTACAGCCCGACTAGAGACTGCAGTGCTGAAACTTACTGAAACTGTAGTGTTTCTTATTCCTTTGTTTTTTTCCAAACTTTGCACACGTGTCAGTGGCGGTGGAAAAACGACATGTTTTACAGGTCATGCACATGAGCGCGTCAAAACAAAATTGGTCACGCCGCTTAAACCATGATCGCCACAGGAAGCAACAGCAGCTTCCTTTGAGCGATGTCCAGAACTCTACAACTTTCAAAGCTGCATCCTCTGACAGGCAGCAGACACCTGGGTCACGGTCTCGACAAGTCTCGACGTGCAAAGGGAGGGTGGGAGTGCAGGGGGGAGTGCAGGGGGGAGTGCAGCGGCTCGTCCAGTGTTGCTCTCCGCTGTACAGCTGAGGTGGTAGGTGCCGTTTTATTGACATGAACATAAGACTATTTTGACAACTGCTGAAACCTGAGTGACGTGTCCAGGATGTACCCGTTCACCTTTCGCCCTACGTCAGCTCCGCTCATGTGGAGGATAAAGTGTTAGACGATGGATATATGAATGAATGAAACCTCACTTTTAAGATACATTATGTGAGAAATGTATTGCGTTAAGTCATAAAATGTCCATGTTATGCTATTAGAGATTAACGAACCTTAAATAGAAATCCTGGCTTCACACATAACAGGTATTCAGAATGTATGTTTGGGTTTAGTGTTTTGGTCTGTTGCTCCGCCCACCGTCATATCAACAGGGGCGTAACTGTAAGCGGGTAGAACTACAAGTGATTTGAACAAATTGAAGTTCTACTGCTTTTAGTTTGCGTAACCATGACCCAACCCTAACCCTTTTGTTTTGCTCACCTCTCTCGTGGTTCTGTGTGGTTTGGAGAACTTGAAGTTCCTACCTTGAACTACCTATAGTCCCACCCAGTTGTAGTTCCACCCCTTCTCTTACCGTCTGCAGACGGAAACCATTGGTGTTACCAGAAGAGCCAAACACAAACACACAAAGATGCAGCTATTCGTCAGTGATACCGATTTCTACCAAACCTGACAGGCCTCAGTACCCCGCTCAAAAATGTCTCAACCAAAGGAGAAGACAAACGAGGGTCTGCAGTGATGACAGCTGAAAGAGGAGAGAAAGTTGACGACAGATGCTAACGTGGCTAATTTTCTTTTGCTCGCGTTCACATTTTCGGTGGATTTTCAACATATAGAACGTTCTTACAGCTTGTTATTGTCGCCTTCTCATCATGTGATACTGTAATTCTCCACCGCTGTGACGCCACGCTTTTCAATCTCCAAACAAAACATCAACAGGAGCCGCGTGAGCTAGGTCACAGTGAGTAGAAAGGTCGCCACAGAAGTCCAGGGTTTGGGCCTGGGTGCAGATCATGGGTCAGTCGGTCAAATAGTCAGATAACCAGAAAATAAAAGAAAGGAGGACATGAGTCCCGATTGGTTTGTGCACGTGTTCGAATGCAGCTCTTTCTTTCCATGTTTCATAACTTTCCTTGGCAACTGCGCTCTCCAGTTGGCGTCGCACTCCCCGTTTTTACACGCTAATGGTTGTTGTCGGTCGTATTTTAGCTTCGGCTCCTTGAGGTAAAGATTTAAACAGACCTCTAAAAAGCTTCAGGCCGACCAGCTGAACCCCAGAAAGTCACTTTTCTGGCTCTGATTGAGATCAAACTGCTGCTCATAAGAAATATTTAGCGAGCAGCAAGAACCTCCATATGTGGACATGTCTCCACCAGTCTCCCAGCAGCTGTGGAGACGCCAGAAGAAGTGATGACCTAATGCTAGTCCTGCTTCATCATGATCACTCCTGTAGGAACACACACACACACACACACACACACTGAAGCCAAGGCATTACACTCCACTCACTCCCAGATTTCAGGCAGGTGCTGCTGTAGTTTGGCAGGACAGTGCAGCGTTGGACTGCGAGCGTTTCAGTGCATCTGTATCAGCTTGATACGAGTAATGACGTGCTCTGAGTGGTATGCTGCACACACAACTTTCATGGCCTCGCTGATTTTCTCAGCTTAGAACAAGATGTTTTAAGACAGCGGCTTAAAAATCTGACGCTACCAACAAATCCTGCAGAACCTCCGAGGCCCACGCTCAGACTAGCAGGATTAGATTATGTCAAAACATGACATTGATTTTTATAATCATTTCACCACTTTAATAATAAATGATCAATGAATATTGATTAAAATATCGCACTCATCTTCTTCTGCTTTATCCTCTGCGTTGGTGCCAATCCAAGCCGTCATGGGTTGCCAGTCCATCACATCGCTGGTCCACATAGAGACAAACAACCACCCACTCTCACGGTCAATTTAGAGTGTCCAATAAACCTAATCTGCATGTTTTTGGACTGTGGAGGGTGAACTGGAGAAACTCCATGTTCCGACCGGGTCACGAACCGTGGGTCTTCTTCCTGCAAGAGTACCAACCCCAACCACAACCAATGCAGCAGACAAGAGTTCCACTCCAGGTAAATTATCCCACATTTCCAGTTAGTTCCCATATTCTCACCAGAGAGCCACATCCTGATGCCTCACGATTCTTTGACTCATTTCATATTGTCAGGCTCTATTCTACCTCTCTGAGCAAGATGCTAAATCCACATTAACCCTGGCAGCAGTGCAGGCAGTGTATGTATGAATGAGTGAGTGTGAATGAGTGAATGGCAACATTTTGAGAGTGCATTTTAGTGATGGCCAAAATGGTAATCATGGCTATTTTAGGCGGCGCGGTTGGTGTAGTGGTTAGGGTCGCGCTCAACTACATCGCCAAAGGAACGCTAACCGTTTTCAGTTGTGTGAGAGTTTAATATTTACGTTTACATGTTTTTTGGTTTTATTGAATCACTGCAAATAAAAGACAAATAACAGAGTGATGGGAATCCACAGAATTGTACTGTATTTTCAATAAAGATATTTAAATTCAACCTGTTTTACTCTGTGTGTCATTAACAAAACTTGAGATTACACGATTGAACCCCACCTGAGCCCGACATCTATTTATGGAAATGTTTTTAATGCTGTTTTTATTTTTATTCCCTTAATTTTAGTAACTTTTATATCCAACCTCAGTGTTTCCTCATTGATGATAGTGTTTCCTGACAGTTGTGTCTCTTTTAATCTATGAGGGATTGGCTTTGGAGGGTTGATTTTGTATAAAAATGCTATATAAATAAACACTAACTCTTGGTCTTTCAATTTGTCTTCGTCTTATAGATCATTTATTAGTGTTTGTGATGTGGCGCACTCAGATTTGTTCTCTGTTTCTCTGTTTTGTTATAAAATAGTACAATAATTAGTGAGGCTTTTATGTCAGATAGGTAGATAGATAGATAGATGATAGATAGATGATAGATAGATAGATAGATAGATAGAGAGATAGATAGATAGATAGATAGATAGATAGATAGAGAGATAGATAGATGATTGATAGATAGATAGATAGATAGATAGATAGATAGATAGATAGATGGATGGATAGATGATAGATAGATAGATAGATAGATAGATAGATAGATAGATAGATAGATAGACAGACATTTCTTGTGTGTGTGTGTGTGTAACAGTGAGACATCAGTGAGTGAATAAAAGTGTTTTTCCTCCTGCGTTGGTTCAGCCCGTAGAGATGGACGTCCATGTTTGAGCGCACATGTGCACACTCGTGTCCACGGCGACACAGTTGGTGAGCTGCCAGTGTGGGAGTGGATTTTTGGGGGGAAGAAAGAAGTGGTTTGTCGTCTCTTTAAACATGTGTGAGGGGAAGTCGTCCTGTGGATGTTTGTGTAACTTAATCTGCTGCATTGTGTCCGTCTGTACTGTATGTGTGTGTGTGATTTAACGCTCTGTCATTTCTAATCCAGGCCGTGTAATCTGCATCAGCGCAAACTTGGTCACATTAATTCAGTTTGATGTCTTATTTGGCAGCTCCTTAATTCACTTGATGAATAAATTCACCGTGTAACAAACAAACCAAAGAAGATTAATACGCTGCAGAAATAGCTGAACAACGATGAGGTAGATGGAAATGTGGGTTTATATTAAGGTTGTCAATCAAAATAATGCAATAAAGTTTCCACATGTTTCCTTTACTATTGAAGTTTGTAATAACTCATGCTTGAATAAAATCATAGAATTAAAGTAGAAAAATGCCTGTAGCTGAATGAAGACACTACTACAACAGTACAAATGATGAATAGCTTTATATACATTATATTATTATAAATAGATTAAATCGTCTTTATGACGATTATTATACATTTATGAAGTAAAACAACGTGCCGCTGCATTAATGACGCTGATGTTTATTCTGTGTGATGTAGGTCAGCGATGAGATCAATCGATCGGCCATTTTAAAGAAACGCTTGAGTATGTTGTTGTTTTTAAAGTTTTGATCTTTTTAAACAAAACAACAACACAGCAGCATGGGATCATGGGAATTGTTTTATTGTTGTTCCTCCTGTGAGTTCGTGCTTTACGAGGAGAACAAATGGCAACGAGCGCTCGCCGTCGTTTAGTGACAAATGCTCACAATAAAACGAAAGTTTCACAGGAAGTTTCACAGGAAGTTAAAGCAGAAATGGATAAAAATCATGACGTCATTAAACAATAACCCTCAATATAAATACATATTTAAAGAGTGTTGGAAACATTTGATCTAATTGATTAAATATCATCATACCTGTAAGATGTCATTCATCTGCTACACCAGTGCTTCCCAAAGACTGGGTTGAGACCCACAGATGGGTCGTGGGAGATTTCTTCTGTTTCCCAAACTTTATTTGTTTTAAACAACATGTGCAAAATTCAATTTAAATTCATTTACAGAGCAGGTCCTAGAAATCTTGAAATCATGATTTGTTCACGCAAATTTCCAAGTTCTGGGTCGGGACCCACAGAAGGGACGCAAGAGAGTGTACTCGGGCCGCCAAAGACTTTAACTCAAGAGTTTGGCTGGAGTTACAGAAACGTCAGAAATGTGTTATTGTCACAGTTTCTTATAATATCATAAAAAAATAATACATTTATTTACAGACAGACAAAAAATAAAACAATAAAACATATTTTGAGAATTTGGGCTCCAATACTTGTGTATCGTCCACATAAAAAAACAAGTTTGTGAAAGTAAAGAACAGATGAATCGATTTATGAGAACGGTCCACGAATAATCCTCGCGCCGCGTGCGTCATTCACACAAATCTCTGACAAATTGTTGCAGCGTTAACGCGCAGACACGAACGAGCCGTGACAAACGAGCGGGATTAGCGTGAGGATGCGTAGAAGACATGAGCAGTTGTGTCGGGGGCTCAGTGCACGGAGCCACAGGTGTTAAACAGCTAAGCGCTTTAGCTGCTCGGGGGGGGAGATGTTATTGAACCAGAGGCCTTCCAACACAGCCGTCTCTGCAGGGCAAACTAAAGCCTGGAGGTCAGAGGTCACTGCGGCGGCAATGGAAGCCATTTGTTTGGTTGTCAGGGCTCAACAGGTGAGGCCGAGGGGGATAGGGGGTTGTGGGGGTGTCCAGGCTTCTCAAAACATCTCACCCAGAGGCTCAGTGTGAGGAATGTCCACCACACACGGTCACTCACTCACCACACACGTCACAACAACCCCTGTTTACCCCCCGATTCCACCCACTGTTCACACCACTCTGTTTGCTTTGTAGCTCTGTGAGGCCCCCCCCCCCAAAAAAAAAGAAAACCATGACCACCATTGATGCTGAGCTCAGTGTTTGTTTTTCTTTAAATGACATGGAGGGAATCACCAGAGCTGCACCTGCGTTACAACGAGGCTGCGGGTTCACCCTCACTCTCACAATGAACACATTACTGCACACATTCCTCCTCCTCTCAGTGGCCAGTAAAGTGTTTTCTGTTTTTTTTCTTCTGTTTTTTGGGCGACTTCCATATCGTCACAATGAAGCTATGATTGCTGCTTTGAGAGCTGACGCTAAATTACGACTCTGCGACGTTTACAACAGTCAGACACGACAATAAAACTGCTAAGTGGTTTTTAAGTTGTCTCTGCTTCAATGGAGAATAAGTGAGTGTTCCCAGTTTGTGTCTCTCTCTCCTTCCTCATCTTACAGGTTGCAGCAGGATCCAGATCCAGTTGTTATAATTATCATTATTATTATATCAGTATAATTGTTATCAGCAGTCTCTGCTGCTGCTTATATAAATAACTTGCTTCTATAAACACGTCATCACTGACTCAGAACTGTCCTGACAAACTTATAACTTGAGACAATGTCTGCTCCTGGTTTCTTTCTTCTGTCTCTACCTCACCTCCCTCTTGTCCTTTCTCTCCCCCACTCTCTGTCCCCCACATCTCCTCTCCCTTTCACCCCAACCTGTCTTGGCACACTGCCGCACGTCTTTGAGTGTGGTTCTGTCAGAGATTTCTTCTTTTTTTTGTTTTTCCTCTCCACTGATGCCTCCTAGTGGATGAAGAACGATGAAGAACATCTCTTCTGGAACGTGAAGGACAACAAGAAGACATTTGTTGCAGTCTGCAGTCTCACCATTAGATGTCCCTCATTCTTACACACTGGACCTTCATGTCTAAGAATATCTTTGCAACTTCATCTCGTCATTAGACAACGGACGTTTGCAAAGCTCTCACTCTCCCGCACCAAAGTCCGTCTCCTAATTGTTCTAGTGCTGCTGGACGGTCGGCGGAGGACGACGTCTTTTTAAACAACCTGAGCTGCACGTGAAGATGAAAATGCATCACAGCCCGTGTTTTTCACACAACAAGCGTGAAGGTGTGGTCTAAAGAGCATTACATGAATTATTAGAAGAGGCCACGACTGTTTCAAAGCTGTGAAAACAAGGCAGTGGACGTGAAAACATCTGCTGTGTGTGTGTGTGTGTGGGGGAGCGAGAGAGAGAGAAACACAGCAATTGTGGTCCAAGAAAAATATAGGGAACATCATCTCAATTTTCCAGCAGTCAACAGGCTCAACAAGCACATGTGCACACTCACTCACTCACACACACACACACACATTCACTCACTCACACTCACACACACACACTCACTCACACACACACAGATGTCCGATGTCGTCCCGGGCTCGATGGTCTCGGCGATAGAGAGATAATTAGGTTTAAACGCAGCCGTTTAAAGATAAATGAGCAATAGTAAGTAATGATGGCTTATTTCCCATCTGTCAGCTGAGGCTGGTGAATGAGCGTCAGTGTTCTGCAGAGTTCTGCGCCCGAGCACCGTCTACACTGACTGTGGGAGAGATGTGGACGTCGTTCCCTTTATCATAAACCTCACGGTCCACATGTTCACCACGGTTCTGCTACAATAATCCACGACTCAGCGTCAGAAAACACACGTTTGTCTCAGTGAGGATGGACACAGAAGTCCAGTTTAAGAAGTTAGACACACTATCAGTGTTAGTGACTTTGTCTCACACAGTTACACGTAGACAGAAGCTGGGTGCCCTGTCCTCGTCTTTCAAGCTCCATCTGGGATTACCTTCACAGAACCACAGCAGCGTCCATGTTTGTTTCCCTGTGAAGGTCAACAGGAGAATCATTCAAGACGCACTAGCTTATAGTCGGACGTTCGCGGCTGATAAATCCATTTTACTCTGGACCCTGAAAGTTGTCTGATTGCCTGTCTTAGTCGGACTAAGCTCGAGTGAGTGACTGGAGAACATCTGCGTCCTGGACGTTAGAAAAGGTTGTGAAACTCTGGCATGTGCAACGAGCACAAATGAAAAGCAGAGCGGACTGCACGTATTGTTCTTTGTTACAACAACAACGACGACACTCTTCCTGGTTCTGACTCACCACGGAACCAGCAAACCAGAGACAAGTGTTGGACCTAATGCTTTGCAGGTTGATATGTCAGCAGAGTGTTTGTCGGGTGATTGAAAAAGCAAAACTGTACAAGAGGGAAAATAAAAGAGAGGCTCCAAGGTCGAGGGAGCGAGGGAACGAGGGAACGAGGGAGCGAGGGAACGAGGGAACGAGGGAGGCCCCGCAGAACCTCCTGCTTCTCCCAGAGAGAAGATGGCCGCCAGCAGCTTCAGCCACCTGTGTGGAGACGTTTCTCTGCGTCTCTTTGTCCATCTCGCTCACCGTCTCTCGTCCTCTTCCTCCTGCTTTCACACACACACACACACAGGTGTGAAGGTTGTGTAAGCAGCTTATCGCAGGTGCAGATCAAATGCTTCTGCTTTGACAAACACTGCGCAGCATTTCCTCATTCCACGACATTATTAATCTTCTTCTTCTGCTGCTGCTGCTGCTTCATTCCAACGGTTTGAAAAGTCAGGAGTCGAACACTCGATACATCTGTTGTTTTTGTCATGTGATCCGGAGACTTCAAAGATTCCTTGACAAGGTTAAGCTGGCCGGGAAATGTGTTTGGGGAAAAGAATGAAAAACTGTAACTTCAGGTCCGCTCAGTGCGGGCGAGGTATGTTCTGCTCTGTTGTTTCAGTTCATCAAAACCTTCAAAACCTTGTGACAGGAATGTGGGGCAGAATTAGTGTTCAGAACAATTAGGCTGAACTCTCACAACGCATGAAAGTAAGACCACGGAGTGATTCATGTTGTTTACAGTGAAGAGGTTACCTGGTCAGGGACACACAGAGACGAGGAGCCATAAAACCACCACTGTAGGCAGAGTTTCATTCAATCATGTGGAGTTATGATGACAGAGTGACACTGTAGAAGAATATTGTCGGTAATTAGCAGACGGAAGGTGATATTTTTCATTTTTGGGGGCTTAAAAAGTGATCAATCTTGGCAGCTAATGCTAGGGAATAAAAGTTCCCACCAAAGGAAGCACGTGTACCACTGGTGGCACACGTACCAGCGTTTGAAAACCTCTCCTCTCTCCCCATCTGAGTCAATAAAGCCAGCGTGAACCAGGCGTAACAGCCGGAAGACGAATTCCAAGTCATACCGTCGTGCTGGAAATGAAGCAGGAATTTTGCATCGCTGCCAAAAATGAAGAAGAAGACAAAGAAGGAATTAATGTGTTCACCCAGGAAGGTCATGTACCGATCAAAGCCAAACACACGTTCATCGCAGGGTCATCTGACCCACGAGTGAGTGCCAACCAAACACAAGAGCGACTCAGCTAACACTTTAGCCTCAAAACATTATTTACCTGGAGGGAAGAATGCTAATGAATGCTAATGAATGCTGATGAACTACAGTGGAGCTTCTTATAGTTCTCTTTAAGTTTCTTTAAGATTTCCCCAGACTTGTTTCTGCATGTGCCACAGTTTTACACTTCCACCAGCTGGTTCAGCTTCTTGGATATTGACCGGTGTCTCTTGAAAATGAGACCCTGTGTCTCAATGGGATAACCTGTGTCAACAACATATACATATACATCGGAAAAGTCCCTCGTTGGGAGCAGGTACTTGTTTGGATGAAAGTTTTTTGGTGGAAACGTGCCAAGGTTTTTCAAAAGCTTTCGTCACCAGTGTTTCACAAACTGGCACCTGTCATTTTTACCACAATGAAACTTAGTCTGATGGTAGAGTGTCTGGTCCTGGTCTAGGTTTTGTAGATCCTCACCTAAATTGAAAAGGTGATCACACACCCATCACAAAAACTCCAGACTGTGGGACAGACTTAGAGATAATGAAAACAGAGGTAAAACCTGTCTATATAGTGTTTAAATTGTTTTTTGATCAGTGGAAAGAGTCATGTGGGATGTTCTCCTCACTTTAGTTGCTTACTCTCTTCACTCCTGAAGATGTTTGATCAACCTTTTGACTTTTCTTCCATCATCTCATCAACGTTTGTGGTTTTCAGACAAAAGTCTAAACAACAAGACAGTGAACAGCCATGAACTCGTGTTGTTGTGTTCAGATGATTTGACTGAACTCACGTTTTTGATTGTCCAGCAGACACCAGGACTTACCTGAAGGATTTTCAGGTCGTCTCCAGAGGGATACTCAGTGCCGTCTCCTCACCTTCTTCCCTGCATCTTCACGCATCTCTTCGACAGCTGGCAGATGCTTCGCTAATCTGCCCAATCAGGCTGGAATTTCCTGTCCACTCTACAGTCAAAAAAATAAAATAAAGACAGGAAAGAGAGACAGGAGGGAGATGAAAGGCCAATCATGGAGGAAGATGGGGAGCGTTCGTACAGGAAACACTGTGGTGTCATTACTGTGGACGATGTCTGCAGGCACGCACACACACATTCACACCTGCATGTGGGTCAGTAATGTGTAGGCCAAATGTTGTCTCGCATGCCTGCACGTATGCACACACACACACACACACATACTGTGCATCGCATGTGGAGGAGCACAATGTGGCGAGCATGCTCGTCCACCGGAAACCTGACAAAGACACACTTTACACTCACTGTGGAATTCAAACTTTGTTTGGCCACAAGTGAATTCATTTATGGAAGCCGACGATGACACCGCGCTGCGAGCAGAGGAGGCCGCGGGTTCCACTTCAGTCCAGGACGAAACCTGAGACGAGCACGTTTAATCCCAGATAATCAATCTTCTCAAACTCAATGAGTGCCACACTTCAGCACTTCTAACCTAACACCCCCCGCACCCCCCCACCGGTGAGTTCGATTTCCACTCCATATTTCCTGTTATGGTCATGATTTAATCATGCGAGCTGTGTTTGACTTGGAGGCTCCTCACTGGTGTCGAGACACAGATTATTCTTAGGACGCGAGTCTGACTTCTCTCTTAAGGGGCGGGAATCACAGGGTACCTCATGATACGATATGACACGATAAGACACGACACGGCAAAACGCGATACGATGCGATAAGATAAGATACGACACACCGCGACACGGTAAGATACGATCGACCGCGACCACGACCGACGACCGCGATAAGATAAGATAAGATGCGATCGACACAACGGCGTGGAAAGACCGCGACCGCATAGCGTGACGACGATAAGATAAGATGCGACACAACGCGACGCGGTATGCGATCACGACGCGACAATACATGATGGTAAGATGCGACACAAACGCGGCTGAATCGACACAACAACGACCGCGACGCGGTAAGATGCGATGCGACCGACGGTAAAGATGCGATACGATACGATACGATACGATACGACACGGTAAGTGTCAAAAGAATTGAGATCCATAGGAAGGAGATCCATAGGAAGGAGATCGGAGTCAGCTCAGTGTCCAAACAAGGGTTTAATCTTGTACAAGAGGAGCATTCACAAAGCAACACACACAGGCCAGTTACAAAGTGAAGACTCCCTGTCTTGTAGTAATCGCAAGGTATTTATCTGTCTCAATGGGTCAGCTATCACCCTGCCATAAGGTGCAGACCCCCGCCTCTGTGGGTTTGTTATCACCTTGCCCTCAGTCGCAGACCCATTGTCTCTATTCACAAGTTACTTCAAACAGTTCCTAAAACAATACATATGGTCACTGGCCAAAATCGCATCCAACAGTTACATTAACAATACAAAGAGTGAGTGGTCTCAGGTCACATCAAACGGTTGCATTGAGCATTTGTCTTCATGTATTACATGAGGTGCATAATTCCCATAACATATCCCTCCTGTTTATGCTTAAGCATAATTATAACAAATGTTTTAGAGTGTGAGAGCGAAAACCCTATCGAGCAGTTCAAAACATTCCAATTATCAATTTTCCTTCTAGATAGGGAAACTCTCTCACGGTCCCGCTGCCCCGGCAACCACACGCAGGTACTCCATTTGATCAAGGCATAAAAGCATACATTCAAAAACATTTTGATTATATTGTTACCCCAAAATGAATTCAATGGTGACCAATTCAGAACACTACAACTTCTAGATTTCCTGTAGTACCATCATAATCAATAGAGTAAACAGCAATTATCCTTTAAACCATGGTGTTATCTTCATCTAACATGTATCCATATAGATCATCATTTGTCAAATCAGTCGAACATTTCTGGTGCTGCATTCTTGTCGTCCTCTCGGTGGTCATCAGTGGTTGGGACTCTTTCATGCAGCATAGTTGTTTTTTGTTTTGTTTTTTTTTCAAAGCGGTGTCCTGAGTCTCTGTAACAGTCCTTCTACATATAGGGTGATTAATCCATTCATTGCCTTAGATGCTGCCATCAGGTGCTGTATTAGGAATAAATGTACAACACATATCTCCAAACATTCTACATTATACAGTATTCCTCCCTTTTCAGCAGCATCATGTCTAAAGTCATCCTATTCTGCCATGCCATTAAACTAGTCTTATCTAACTCTTGATGCATGCTTCCAATTGCTTCCTTAGTGAAGTCAAAAATCTCTGTTGTTTATAATACACATTTTTATCAATCCACATTTTTATTAACAGTTCCCCATCAAGCCAGGAGTGATCAAACCATCCTGCTGGTGCATTTCTCTTTATAACACTCCTTGAGTTTTTTACACATATTTTACACATCTCTTGTTTCCCTCAGGACACAGGGAGGATTCTCGCTCTTGATACCAAACGAGGCAGTCTTTTTCAACCCCCCAAAACTTTATTTTCCAAGGTTTGGATCTCACAAGGCCCCCTGTGACGGCCACAGCTCTAGGCTGCCCCGGAAACTAAATCTAACTTAAACTCACTTAATTGTGACAATAGTACACGCATTGTCACTGCACCTCTCCTAGTGTCCCATCTAGATTGTTCCTATTGATCTATTCCTCATTTTATCATACCTGGCCTTATGTCACTATATTTAAAATAAGGAATGCAATTGTGGTCATACATGAAACAGTTATTAAACACAGTTTTAATTCTGGCATGGTGAATGCTTCTACTTATCTGACTGGCATTTGTGCTCTTTTGAAGTGTGTGATCCATTGTCTGTCTTTCAGCTATGTGTACTGCTGTAGGTGTCGACAGTAGTAGTTGATAGGAGCCTTCCCAGCGTGAAGCTGACCACTTTACCAACACCCAATCTCCTGGATTGATTGGCCCTCCTGTGGGTGCTGGATCTGGTTTTTGATGTAGTCTGCCTTGAGCATTGTGCTTAGAATACATTAATCGTGAGGCACAAACACATTTTAGTGGTTTTAACATCCATGTAGTCTAGTCTATCGTGGATACCATCCCTCCTGTTGAGACATGGGTAATCCCATGGCTCAATATTGTAACAAATTTAAACAAATTCTTTTTGTCTTAGATTAGTGTCTCAGATCTCACCTTCATACCATTACAGTGTTGAAGTGGCAATTTACTACCGCCTTCATCTTCTTCAATTATTATTCTGCATGCTTCAGTATCGTTTAGAAAACAAGTTTTACGATTTTTTTTAACCAACAGGGTGACTATGGCTTTTGGTCCATACTCAAAAATACTTCAGTGTTTTCTAGTTAACATACTTCTTCTTCCTCCTCATCTTCTGTGTCCTGGTATGTATGTGTGTGTGTGAGTGCATGACCTGGTTTATTGACTAGTAGCGCCGATGAATCATCAACTCGTCTGGGTCCTCCATTTCTTCTTTGCTGTGGAATTCCTGAAGAGAACACAGCATCCTACGTCTCTCCTCATAACTTCTGATATCTCCTGAGCTAATTGTCAAATACACTTGAGAGATGTTAATGGAAATATATATTTTATATTATTTCAGCCCTATAATGACTTAGTTTATGACCGCTTTAGTTATCTTCTTACCCCAATTACTTTATTTAATTAATGTTATTTTTTTAGTACTGTTGTTTTTATTTCATTTTAGTATTATTATTATTTTTAAACATTTTAATCAAACCGCCAATCTATTCTTTGGTTCTTGGTCATTTCTAGTTCTTCCTTTGACTTTACCTCTATCTTTTTTTTACCAGTTTTTACATTCTTCTACCTGTAATTTTCCTCTAAATCCATATTTATTTTCCCATCTTTTTATATACTTTACATTATCTAGTGCCTATTAGCCCATTCGTTTTGCATCACATTCATATTGAACCTCGTCAGGTTCACAACAACATTTATAACAACTATTACCATTTCCCATTTTGATATAAAAATTACCTTCAATTTTATTCGTACTTTTATTTTAAAGTTCCTTTTTATTATTATTATTACTATTATTATTATTATTATTATTATTATTATTATTATTATTATTTTATTTTATATATTTTCCCAACTTTTAATCTGGATTATCAGTTTGCCTGTTTTTTCTTTTTCTTTCCAAATATTCTACATATAATTTCTGTCCAGACTCTAAATTTCTATTTATTTATCTATTCTTGTTTTTAACAATGCATCCACTATCAGGAACAAATCCCAAATAAAATTTGGTATTTTGCTTGTCACTGAAAAGGACCAACACTCTGCAGCCTGAGCCTATGCCACCAGGCACATAAAACAACACAAAGCCATGGCGCACACATTAAAACATCACAAAACACAAAACAACACAAGACACACAACATATATATGTCGACTTTAAAAGAGTTCGTATCCTAAGTTTTCTAATTTTATGCTAAATTTTCACAAAGTAGAAGAATACCATGACTTACAGCTTCTTTCGTTACTGGCACCGCATATTCAACTTACTGTTGTTACTTATTAGCGGAAATTTGATCTATTTATTTTACCGGTTTGTCTAAGAGAGTTCTGCTCCCCCAAGTCCCTGACTTGCTTTGGATCCCAGACCCCGACGCCTGTTGTTTTCTCAGCCCTGAGGGATTAGTTTAAACCTTGTCCTTCCAAAGACAGTAATCATTTTTAGGTCCCTGCCCTAAATCTAAGAGAGTCCTGCTCCCCCAAGTCCCTGACTTGCTTTTAAATATAAGAGAGTTCTGCTCCCCCAAGTCCCTGACTTGCTTTTAAATCTAAGAGAGTTCTGCTCCCCCAAGTCCCTGACTTGCTTTTTATCTATTTTAAATGAGCTAGGATCGATCCGTTTCTGTACCGGTTTTTTCACTTCAGTAGAAGAATACCATGACTTACAGCTTCTTTCGTTACTGGCACCGCATATTCAAACTTACTGTTGCTACTTCTTATCTGCCGAATTGCTATGCTCAATTTTCACTTCAATAGAAGAATACCATGACTTACAGCTTCTTTCGTTACTGGCACCGCATATTCAACTAACTGTTGTTACTTTTGAGCCGAATTTGTTTTTAAATTTAGAAATGGTTATTTCTTACCCTTTTGAAGATTTGAGTCCCTGACTCAATGTTTGTCTGGCTGATCCGTCTCCCCTCCTTGGTTGGCCCCGTCACTGTCCCACTCTTCACGGAACCTGGCCTCCCTGACCAAACGGAGCTTTAAGAGCCCCGAGGTGGAGGACTTTTAGGAGGATTTATTTTTCTTACCCCCGCCTTGCAAGGTCTTCAGGTCCGCTGATGTGAAGAGAGCGACAGGTATTGGGGCCCCACGTTGGGCGCCAAGTTGTCAAAAGAATTGAGATCCATAGGAAGGAGATCCATAGGAAGGAGATCGGAGTCAGCTCAGTGTCCAAACAAGGGTTTAATCTTGTACAAGAGGAGCATTCACAAAGCAACACACACAGGCCAGTTACAAAGTGAAGACTCCCTGTCTTGTAGGAATCGCAAGGTATTTATCTGTCTCAATGGGTCAGCTATCACCCTGCCATAAGGTGCAGACCCCCGCCTCTGTGGGTTTGTTATCACCTTGCCCTCAGTCGCAGACCCATTGTCTCTATTCACAAGTTACTTCAAACAGTTCCTAAAACAATACATATGGTCACTGGCCAAAATCGCATCCAACAGTTACATTAACAATACAAAGAGTGAGTGGTCTCAGGTCACATCAAACGGTTGCATTGAGCATTTGTCTTCATGTATTACATGAGGTGCATAATTCCCATAACAGTAAGATACGACACATAAGATGCGATGATACGACACGAAGATACCGATATGACATTACGACAACGCGATGAGATGCGACACACGACCGCGAACGCGACCGCGGTAAGATACGATGCGATGCGATGATACGAGATATTACACATCGAGCGAATATGCATCACGATCGGACGATACGATACGACACGGTAAGATACGACACAACACGTCATGACACGGTAAGATACGATACGATGCAATACGATGCGTTGTGATCCGATACAATAGAATACGATACGACAGTAAGATTCGTTACGAAGCGCTACGATGCGGTGCAGTACTATACAATACAGTAAGATGCGATGTGGTGCGATACGGTACACGATACATGGTCCACGATACCAATAATTTCACTGGAGAAATTGGAGAAAGATTCTGTGATAATCAATATATTGCCAGACAATCATTTCATGAGAAATCACGATATCTGTCTAACTGAAAAAACAAAACGTCTGTGCATCGTTAAAAGTGCAGGATTTCTCGAACAAAGTAAATGACATGGGGTGGGCCAAAATATCCATGGTGATATATCATTGTCCGTCTTTGGGGAGCAAATATGGATATTTAACCTAACAAGTGAAGGCGCTCTAAAGTAAACAGGACGTCACTACTTCATGTCTCTTCACGATAACGCCGCTCAAATGAATGAGGGGGAAACTTGGCTGAAGAAGAGGGAGTTTACAGCCACTTTAAGAGATGCTCTATCCACGTTCAATACATAGACTTTATGACCTTTGTTCTCTATGTTGTGAATAAATAAAGAAATCCTGCACAACAAAAATGTGTGTGGAGTAGTGATAATTGTGCAAAAGTCACAAAATATTTTATTTTTGTTAAAAAAAATGAGCCAAGCGAACTTTGAACTGTGTCGTATTTCACAAATTTCACCAATTTCATCCAATTTGCAGCACTTTTTGCTCAGGTGTGTTTATATAGTTGGTGAAAAAGAAAAAGAAAGATATAAGACTCTATACTGCACATTGTTATAGCCTCTGTATATACGTTTTCACATAGTAATGGAAAAAAACAGCTTATATGCTCTGTGTTGGAAGAGTTACAGTGGGTGTGTTACTTGTTACAGTGTTTCTTCTTTATAAACTGAGTATATCTGCAATTATTTGGAGTAAAAGAGGTAAAAACAAAAAATGCCAGAGAGCAGGATACACAGCAGAAGACAACTGTGGAGCATCTGCCTCGTCACACTCAAACAGCCCGAGGTGCCAACGCTAAATGTGTGTGTGTGTGTGTGTGTGTTTCAGGTTTGACACGGAGCAGCACCTTAGCAAAACTAATCACGCTGTCATGTCTGGAGAGCGAGAGGTTAAAGTGATCTGCAGGAGTGAAGTCGACAAGTGAGTGTGAGTGACAATCAGCGTTATTGCAATAGTTTTCTTTTCATTCGCTTCTCGTCTCCACAAATCCAGACATCGGATGCATAAAATCGTACCGAGGAACCTGAACCAGACCAGACCAAACGCTACCAGCCAGTCGAGGGTTTAGTTTTGGCGTCCAGCGTTTGGAAAACATCGTCCTGAGAGTGTGTAATGCGACACTGATGTGATTAGAACTTTAGGATTCACACTCGTGACTTTTCTTATCTCTGAGGTACAAACAATTATGTCATTTTTTTCTGTGTGTGTGTGAGTGTGTGTGTGAGTGAGTGACGGCAGGAAAGAAAATCTCTTTATTTTCTTTTAGAAACACACGTAAACACATTAGTGCGACTGAAATTGTATTAAATTGAATTTGTTAAAGTCAGACCGGCCCAGATAATGTGGTTTGGAGTCAATTTACTTATTTATTTGCATGTATTGATTGACTGAACCTAAACTGGTGTCTGAGCTCGTTCCACAGCTCCCACACCTCAGGGTTTGACCCGGGAATGACAGGGGAAGCCTTTTTGGAGTGAGGGGGGGTTCTGTCAGCTTAAAGAATTAAAGTATGGGAGCAAATGCAGAGATTCTCCTGACTGTCATTCGATTTGTTAGAACAGAGCTTCCCAAGGTCTGTGTTTTTGGGGTTTCCAAACAAATTTGGAGAATTTTCCCGCCCTTTTTACCAAAGATTTGTATGTTGTAAATAACATGGGTTAGTGTTAGGGCATAAAATGACGTGGTAATTCATTTATTAAACATCAAAATAAATAATAATGAAAATAAATGAGATGAGGATTTTACAGACACGGCTGTGAATTAGTTCATTTTGCTCTCGTCACCTTTCATGTCATGACTTGCTGTCACTAAAGTTTGGCACACCTGCGATGCACTGGCGACCTCTCCGGGGTGTGACCCCGTGTTTCGCCCTATGTCAGCCACGATTGCCTCCAGCTGCCCCACGACCCTCATGTGGAGGTTAAAGTGGTAGAAGTTGGACATTTTCCCCTTGGCTGACAACACCAGAACCCAGGGTGTTCTGGCCATAAGGGTTAGATTTGGGCTGGTAAAATGGGTCCCAAGTCCATGGTTTCCATTGTGGCCCTTGTCACTGAAACCACATGGTATCGGCATAATTTGGCCACTTATGACACTTTTCCATTATACAGTTCTAGCACTACTAGACTCTACTCGTTTGTTCCATTAGGGTTAGTACCCGGTGCTTCTTATAGTACCTGCTATTGTACCCGCCCCCGCCCATGCTGAGGAAGTACTATGAAGTAATGGAAGACACCGTGCCTGATACCAAACTGAATAAAGTCAAGTTGAGTCGTGCCCACCCTTCCCAGGCTACATAGTAATGACGCTTTTCCACGATACAGTTCCAGCACGAAGCGACTACTTAGGTATGGTTTTCCTCACTGAGGGCGGGGTCGTCATAGCAACGGCTGCGTGAAACTGCCGTGACGTTGTTTTATACGAGACACAAACACACAAACTAGCGACTTGTGAAGCAGTTGTTTTTAGTGCGACTGAATCATTAGAATCAGTCGATTAAAAAGATTTGGTCACAGAATCGTTTGGCACTTCCTGCGTGACCGGAGCACAGACTCCGTCTGACACAGTCACTGAACTGAAATACCACTGAACGTTGGGTTGGGACTGAACACACCAGACTCCTCTGTTCAATACTGACGAGTCATGGAACTGTGTAGTCGAAAAGTACCATGAGTGGGCAAATTATGCAGGTACTGCTCTGCATGCACTGTTGTGGATGCTAGAAAGACGTGGTGCCAACAAGCTGCCCACTAAAGTTTGGTCTATGAAGGAATCAGACAGAAAACAAGTGTAGCAGAGATGGACACTCGTCATAGATAAATAATAGTCTTTTTATACCGTGGACAGCAGTCCAATTAAATGGCGTAGTCCTCTGGCCATGAGACAGGACGACCAGATGATGCCTGTCTCAAATCGTTTGGCTCAAAGAAATTTTCCCAGAATTTTGCTGCTCACATATGACAAATAAAGCAGGACATCTGTCTGTCTGTCTGCGTGACACATGTCCTCACATATGAGCCATGAGATAAGACAATAGGGAGGATGTTTGGAGCGACTTCTGTGGACATTTTGTCTTCACAGGTTACATGTGTGAGTTCTGTTCACTCCAGCCATTCTTCCAGCACCGGCTCCAAAGAATAACGCGAGAACTTTTCCAGAGAGAACTTATCTCCAGTGTTTGCTATTTTTTAAAAGAGAAATCTCACTCTGCTCTGCCTCTCACTACAAACCACGCCTTGGACACCATTTCAGAACATGCGATGCAGAACATGAAGCTCAGGTTCAGTCATTTAAAGCTTTATTTACTAGGAAGTCACACTGAGATTCAAATCACTCCAACAAGTGAGACATAGTCAAGCAAACACACAAGAGAAACTGCATCAAAAACAATATACAGATACATCTTATCACTTCTTATCACCTCAATCTTGACTGACCTTCACTGGCTCCTTGTGCATTTTAGAACTGATTTTAAGACTTCTATGATCACTGTTAAAGCTTATTTGAGTCTGGTCATGAGATACATATCAGAAATGTTGACCTTTCACCCCAAACCGTCTTAGCACATTGCAAGCACTGGGCATCAGTGGAGAGAAAAAAAACTCCCTTTTAACAGAAGAAGAAATCTCTGACAGAACCAGACTCAGCAATGTGCCAAGACAGGTTGGGGTGAAAGGAAAAATGGGGGACAGAGCAGAGGTGGGGGAGAGAAAGGGGGGAGAAAAAGGACAAGAGGAAGATGAGGTAGAGACAGAAGAGAGAGACCAGGAGCAGATACACAACATCTGCATCAAGTTCTAAGTTTATACAGGACAGTTCTGAGTCAGTGATGACATGTTTATAGAACGATGATGTCATTTACATAAGCAGCAGCAGAAATTGTTGATAAAAATTATGCTGACTTTTAATTATAGCATAATAATAATAATAACAGTGAGGATATGTATAATAATAATAGCCTCGAAACTGGATCTGGATCCTGCAACCTGCAAGATGAGGACACAGAGAGAGAGAGAGGAAAGGAAGGAAAGACACAAAGTTTCATCAGAGATTTCTTCCTGTTCAAAGGTTTCAATAGTTGGGTTTCTTTGATCTCGACGACGTTGTCTGTGTGCGGAGCCTTGAGATAATTTATGTTGTGATTCTGTGATGCTCTACAAATTAAAAATGAATGAAGTAGAATCAATCAATAGCAAAAAATGGACAGCAATAACAAAGCATCGAGGGTGCCGCATGTGGGCCGCGTGCCGCGGGTTTGGAAACCTCTACATAAAAAAGAAACGTTATCTCTGAAATCCAGATGTGTGGCGAGAAGTCTCCTGTGCCGCAGAGGAGTTGGCCGCGCTTCAGAAGCAGCGGAACATCTGCTCGGCAGCTCAGACGGCAGCGCCTCAGAAACCTGGCCCCGGCTCAGGGAAGCTCGTCGCCCACTTGTTTCTCAATAAACACACACACATGAATAGAATGGATTTTTGAAAACCACATAAATCACATTCTGTCTTTACATTCTTGAGATTGGCACAACCCTTTTTTGGGCGGAGGAATCTCCTTCTGATAAAATCCTCCTTCAGTAAGGTTAAGTAGTTTATCCACTTGTCAAATAATGCACTTAACTGAGTAGAGAACGGTGAAGACTTTTTATGTCCTTGTTATCTTCTCAAATGTTTTCTAATAACTTGACTGCAAAAGCATTCACATTTGAATTTGGAGGAAATACTTTTGAAGACGTTAATCGTTCCCCACAGAGTGATCGAGAACACACACACACACACACACACACACAGCCCTGAGCATAACATGGCAGCCATCATCTTATTAGCAGCAGCAGCAGCGCCTTGGGGGCACGCAGGCGGGAAAGGAGCAAAAAATAAATAAATACAACAGCTGGCATTTAAATTTAAAAAAAAGAATGGAAGGTGATGAAGCAACGGCCGATAGCCGAGGCAGATACTGATGAGGGAGGATGAGGAGGATGAGGAGGATGAATGAGAAGGAATGAGAAGACGAAAGCTGACATGAGCTCAGCAGCACAGTCAGATGAAAGCTGTGCTGCACTTTTACTGCGACTCTTCTCAAATCCACTCGTACCTGGTGTTTTGGGTTCTTTTAGTGGCCGAGCTGAGCCACGATACTAAAATGTGACGTCACTGGAAGAGTCATGAGTGCGACGTCAGAGAATCAAGGTGAACAATGCTGAACTGTAGATCAACTAAAAAGACTTAAAAATCCTTAAAATACACGCGTTTATCTCAGTATTAGTATGTAAAGTATGAACATTAAAGAAATGAAAGCAAACAAGATGACGCAGAGCTCAGTCCTTATACATTTAGATCTACTGGATCCAGAAGAACGTTCTGGATCTGTATAGAACTTTACATGCTCATAGCTTTTACCATCTACCATCCACCTGCTTTATCCTACATATGAACACACACACACACACACACACACGGAGAACATGCAAACTCCATGCCAGAAAACCCTTCTCCTGACTAGGTCAGGAAACTGGGTCTTCTCCACACCAACCCGTGGACGTCCCATTTCAAATTGCCAAATCCGTAACCTGGATTAAATCCAGAGGTAATTAGTAATTTCCCCCCCCCAAAGTAAATTCATTCAAATTGCAGATTAAAGGCACTCAAAACTAAAACTAATAAAGGATTAACTGGTCCCAAGTGAATCAAGGAACCACGGGGGCCTTCAGAGACCAGGAAAGACGTCTAAATCTAATCCAAATTTATTTCTGTAGCACATTTAAAAACAACACAGTTGACCAAAGCGCAGTACATCACAGAAATAGATAAAACACAACCAATAAAACCAATAAAACACAGATGCACGGTCAAACTGCCAACTCTTATACATGGTCAGGGAACGTTTTTAGTCGAGATTTAAAAACAGGCAACAACACAAAAGGTTGTGTCGCTCTTGGGATTAAAACACTGATTAAAACCCGGTGTTTTAATCCCGACCTATGAAGAGATCTTTCTGCAGACCTCGGTGATCGTCACGGGGAGCATGGATGTAAATGATCACATGACGCAAGAACATTCAAGGCTTTACAAGCAGCTGAGTTTTAAAATGTCACTTTTATTTGTGTGTTTTAAAACTGCTGCTGAGAAAAAAACTGATCGAGGCCTTTGCCTAAAGTACGATTCATGGAGTTGCAGAAGATGATGAGTTCTGGTGAGTTCTGGTGATTTCTGGTGCGTTCTGGTGAGTTCTGGTGAGTTCTGGTGCGTTCTGATGAGTTCTGATGAGTTCTGGTGAGTTCTGGTGAGTTCTGGTGAGTTCTGATCATTACAAAAAAACGGGGATTTCTTGAAAATCCAAGAGGGTAAATTCTTACCAAAGATTTGTCACAAAAAAGACAGGAAGTTGCTCACACAAACTTCCAGATAAAGCCACACTGATGAAAACATAACCTCCTCGACGTACAGTAGGTAAAAAGAGAAAGAAAGAAAGGTACAATGACCAGAATATTCCCACGTCACAGCGGAAGTGAAGACCGTGGGAGGGCGACTGGAATCACTGTGATCCCAGGCTTTTGAAAGCTCTTCAAAATCCTTGTTTTCTCTCGGAGCTCTCAGAGCTGAGGCCCTGCTGCCAAGCCCCAAAGTCAACCCCCGCCCTCCTGCAACCGCCCTCCTGCAACCTCGCTAAATAATGGACTTCTCTGAGCGCTTCATTATAGCATGCTAATTTCCATTATGATTGATTAAACCCAACTGCTCTTCTTCTCTGTCACAGTTCAAACCCGAGAGCTGCAGCGCACAGCGGGGGCAGAATGATGGGCTTACGTAAAAAAAAAACCTCCCTCCCTCCTTCCCTCCTTCCTTCCTTCCTTCCTTCCACTTCCATTCCTCACTTTCTCTCTACCTTATTCAGCCTCCTTTCACAATGTCTCTATTGAACCCAGGCAGAGCAAAAGGCTCAGCAGCAGCAGCAGCATCAGCAGCATCAACAGCAGCATCAGCAGCAGCAGCAGCAGCAGCATCAACAGCAGCATCAGCAGCAGCAGCAGCATCAGCAGCAGCAGCTGGCCTCTCTTTTCACCAGCGCAGGTATAAGAGAGGGGAGAATTGCGAGTTCTCCGCATGAGCGAGTCCCGCTCCTCCAGCTCCATTCAGCCTTTCACCTCCACTATTCATGCCCTCTATACTCTGTCAGGAGCGAGGGAGCACAGTTCTCTCCCTCTCTCCCTCTCTCCCTCTCTCCCTCTTTGTCCTCCTCCACATAGCTATACAAGTCTTCCCCGTAAAGCCTCCACTAATGAGCAGGACCTCGCTGGGCAGGTTTGTGTAAAGAGCTTTGATTAATGCAGGTTCTTTCTCTTCACTGACGGAATGTCACTCGCTCTCGCTCCTTGTTCTTGGGTGGTTTTGGGTTTGCGGGTTTACACTTGTGTTGTGTTGTGTTGTGTGTGTCTGCTGGTGAGTGTTTAGAGCAATTCAGTGTTTTATTAAAGGTAGTTTTCTTCTGTGTGTGTGTGTGTGTCGTTGCCATTTCTCCACAGTTAATAATACACTTCAGATTATGTAATGACGCAGAATTAATTGCTTGTAAAACAACATAGACAACACACACACACACAGAGGCCGTGTGGCCCACTGCGCAGTAAACGCTCTCCAGTTTCTTGTAAATAAATTGAATTTTCCACCTCTGGCTTGTGCCATTGAGTGTTTTTGAAGAGCTAATTGAATTTAGAGCGGCGGACCGGACCGAATTTAGCCGGCTAATTAAAGCACGGAGGACTCGTGTCACTGCCGAGCCGAGCGTTTAACCAGCCGTGAAATGTGACGGGCGTTTCAAAATAAAACACCAGCGTCGCGAAGGCCTGAGAAGTCGGATTTTACAACTCAGAATTCGTATCGTCGTACTTGTTTCGTACGCACGTAAGTTTTCTTCCATTTTCATCTGCGGACTTGTTTGTGGATGTTTTTGTGCGTAGAACCACGGGTTCTCAAACTGCGGTGCGTGTACCATCAGTGGTACGCGGGCTTCCTCTGGCGGTACACCTTATGTCTCGAGGAGGACGAAGAGTGGGAATTTTAACGTTGGTGAGTTCCGAGTTCGGCTGTGAACGAGAAGCAGCACAAACACAAATGAGAGTGAGAGTAATAAACATAAACGTGCGTAAACATGCACAACAGTGAGAACTAAGAGGAAAAGCACTCAGTGAGACCTCAAACCACAGCTGAGGCCGTTTCTTCTTCTCTTATCTGGATCACCACCAAAATCTAACCGCGTCTTCCTGAGGCTACAAACTACATCCTCAGAAAATCTCATCAAACAAGACAAACGCGGGTGAAAACATCACCTCCTCGGCGGAGGCATTTACAGTCAGTCCTTAAAAACAAAACAAAAGCCCTTTTGTTGTTGGGGAAAAAAAAAAACGAAAACAAGAGCGAGACACAAACAAAAAGACAGAATGAGATCCCTTCTGGGCACAAATGCGCTCGCACTAAAAACACAAAAACAAAGAGTGCTGGCAGACACAAAGCTGTTTGGCTGCCACAGCCGTGCAGCACACAAGTCACCTTTCAAAGAGTGAGACAAGCACATTCCTCTCCCCGCACGGAACAAAAAACTGTTCCAGGCCATCGCTTCTTTTATGAAATATTCAACTGACAAGGCCTATTAAAACAACCGTGGCCAAACAGACGAGGGAGCCAGGCCTTCCCCACCCTGCCTGTCAAAAGAAGCCGTAAACCAACAGGGCACGGCTTTGATTTTTGTCTTCGCGGGGCGAGGATGTGAGCCATGTGGACACAAGCAAACACCTGCTGAAAGGGACGTGGAAACTAACTGCCTCCTTTTCTTTCTTTCTTCTGCCCCGGCTCTCAACAATGCATACCTTCACTGCCGCTGACACTTGTGGCTTGAAATGTTAGCATAGCAGCCCCCGTGGCCACGCCCACCTCGTGATGGAACAGGTTGTCTCTCATCGTCAGCCGTTGGGCAGCCAAGCCCAGGCGAGTGACAGGAACTTGGCCGCGCAGCGCCCGATTCACCGCCTTATTAGACAAACACTGATGACAAATGTCAATGTTAGCTCTCACTTTCAATATTGATGGGAAAATAGGACACGAGCTGCGCGCAGTGTTTAGACACCTGCAGATCATGTGGCCGCGCTGAACGGCAACAGCCGCGCCCGGTATCTGTCATCACGTCGACTATAATTAGAGATCGTAAATTTAATCACTTTATTCAGCAGAAATACTGCGTTGACACACAGTGAAGGTAATAGGTTCAAAACAGACACTCGATCATTTTATCACGTCAGATGTTTTTCCTTTTTTCGGTCAGAAACGTGTGTTGATCTCAATATTTGACCTTTGACCACATTATTCTTGTTAGGTAACGCTTAAAGCTGCAGTTGTTGATATTTGTTGTTGTCTCGTCAAAAGTATTCTGACGTTATTGTTCTGCCTCGGTTCGTTCCATCTTCGTTGGTGTTTCGTTGTGTTTTGACATTAAAAAGGATCACTTCCTGTTTGCAGTGTGGGAACGGCGCCGGGTGCTGATTTAGGCTTTTAATCAGCACTGTACAAACCCCTTCTTTCACTCCATGCTTTAAATGTCACTGACATTTGTTTACGTTTAAAGGTTGTTGCGTTACACAGCTTTAAACCTTTAAAACGTTTCTTGAACAAATGCCGTCAAAGAGTTCCTGAGGCCGATGAGAGGAAAGAAATCTGCCTAAGTTGTTTCCGTGGATGTGACAATGTCAGGTCAGGCCACGGTAAGCCTCGCTGCTGCTGAAGCCACTGAAGGTGTTGCTCTACACTTGAGGCAGAGAGTTTAGGAATTTGCGCGATAAGAAAACAATTATGACTGGATTTTCAAATCAGCCAATCAGCTTGTTCAGCATGCAGGTCTGTGCTATATATACAGTGTACACACACACACACACACACACCTTATTGAAATCTGGGTGAGGTGAGTGCATTGTCTCTCCTCTGCCTCTCTCTTTTGTATACAGTAACTCATAATCCACACAAGACTTGACCGCATTCCACTTATGAAGCTGGAAGAACACATGAAAGCGAACGCATCGCGGCCTAAACGCTGGTAACAATACCAACACCCGACAACACCCGACAACACCCGACAACGCCCTGATGTGTAGGACTGCAGCGCGACTGACTCAGTGTGACACAAACAAGACAGAAGTGCAATCAACAGGAGAAGTTAGTCACTTGTCTATTGACACTCAGCAGACTAATAGTGTGTCGGGATCATGGGATTTAAGTGAAAAACATTTGAGAACAGTGGATCTAAGGCGTGTTTCCACAGGGTCTGTGTTGTGTTGTCCCTGACAGCTCTCACTTAGACTAGATTATAAAAACAAATAAAAAGCCTTGTGGCTTATCGGGCTTGTGTCGCCACGAAGAACGGTGCCTTTACTCGGTAGGCGGAGATGTAGGCTGTGCCCAACGGCCGTGTCAGTGACATGCAAAAGTGTGACATGGAACAAAACACGCAACAATGGAGGACATCCAGCAGCTCCTTTTTCTGGCTGTTCATCTCAACAAGACGTCAAACTCTGTATGAGAGTAAACTGCGGCCTCGACTTCCATGGGATATTTACACCGAAACGCAAGAAGGTGAGGTTCACTGTCCGTACCGCACCACCCCCGCAAAGGACGAGTGGAAGGGACACGTTATTGTGAGAGACAACAGTCATGGTGTTCAATATAAACAGCCATAACTGATGATAAGACACCAAGGTACCAGGCATCTTGACCTTATACACCATCTCAAGGCAGACCTGGAACGCTGCTCGTCAGAATCTGCTCAGGTTCCATCATTGGTCCTCTCACCTGATATCATAATAAAGTTCTAGCACTGCTCGGTGGCTCCACTCTGCTTTTCTATCAGTAATCCAATCCAAGTTTATTTGTTAAGCACTTTAAACAAACCACAGTGCTGTACAGAATAAATAAAAGACACAAGGAAACGGCTCAAAATGAGATAAAACAGCTTAAAATCAATTAAAAAACACAATACGAAATACCAGCCATACAATAAAATCAATTCAAATTAAAACAAAATAAATAAAAATCACCATCTCATGAAGTGTCAAAGGCCAAAGAGAAAAGGTGGTTTTTAAGGAGGGATTTAAAAACAGACAAGGACAAGGCCGTGCTATGATGTGACCCCGCCCACATTGATGAGGTACTATGAAGTAATGGAAAACCACGTGCTGGATACCCAAACACAGAGGAGTAGAGTAGTGCTAGAACTGTATAATGGAAAAGGTCAATTAGCGAGTTCTCCGTCGTCCACAGTGACGTCAATGATGCACAACTGTTTGTCGTCCATGAAATTCCCTGCACTTCCACAGGAGAACAAACTGACGGTGTTCCCGTTGCATTTATTTCCATCTCTCCGTCTGTCTTGCTTTTCTCTTCCCCTCCTAACTCCTAACGCATCATCACGCCACTTAGCAAGGCAGCCTTGGTCTCAACAGGAGTGACCAAACGGTGTTCTGCTTCCTATTAGCCGGGGCGTCTCCGCGCTCGCGCTGCAGTCGCAGTATGATGAGTTGGCCGGGGTTTCACGCCTCTCCGTTTTATAGCTGATGAATAGCTGCAGCAGATGGTTCGTTATCTTTGAAGATTCCATGAAGACGAGCGTGATAATTCGCTCCAGGCCTTACACGTCCGTCCGTCCGGCCTTTCACCACTCCCCCCCCGACCCGCCGTCGCCCGTTGAGCATCAGCAAAACTGAAAAGGGAACAACGCGTTAGTGGACTCATCGAGCTCACCTGAGAAGCGACTGCGCTCACTTCTCTCGCACCAGCTTCCACAGTCACTCTGCACCGACACGTTCACACCACTCCAGCTATGTGAACACCAACATGGTCATCTGGTGCAGTCATTATCCCCCTTTACAACCACAGACTCACGTCCACTCGTCTCATCAGTCACGACTTCACACAGCAGAGAGGAGAGCCCGGCAGTTATGGTTGCTCTTAATGCTTTCCTTACAATGGGAATTCTTCGCCGGGCCCTTCTGTTCCTCAGATTAAACCGTAAATCAATCAATTCCCCTCAGGCTGCTGCCATGTGAACTGTCTGAGCTGTGAAGGGAGAGAAACTCATGTTTACTTCTGTAGATCTGTCGACAAACGTTCATGCACAGGGAAATATCACACACATTCAGGCCAATTTCTGTAAAAACCTCGAAATGAGGACGAGCTCAAACGTCTTGTTTTGAGCTCGTTTACCTTTTCAAAGGTAAATTAATCTAATTTAAAATGTGGGTGGCAAACATTTATCATGACAGACCCTTGAACCTGAGCTTAGTGTGCGAGTCAACATTTTAACCTGGTATTAGTAAAGTTATTTGTGTGCCAAGTCATCCTGAGCCGGTCATCCACCAAATAAATCATATTAAAAGACGTGTCAACAGTGGTCCCAGAATAGACGCTGGAAATACCTGGTCCACATGCTCTGTGTGTTGAAGGAATGGGATCTAAATGCACGGTTCAGACATAGCTGGGATGACTGCAGCCCAGACCTGCGGTCACTTGAAACCAAAATGTGTACGAGACACAACTCGTGAAACACCACGAAGAAGAAATGGTTGATCAATAAAGGGACAGTTCAGATTTTATAAAGTGTGAGGTATGAACACATGGCTACGAGTCACTGTATTTCACAGAATCTATGACTGCTTGAGTCTTAAGTTAAGTCTTCCCCACACTAGAGGATAATTGGCCAGATTTTGGTCCCAATCTGGTCCTGACGACAATAAATTCAATTCAATTTTTTAGTATATTATCTCCTTCACAATATTATAGAGCAAACACGAGGCATCGGTGGAGAGGAAGAAACCTCTGACAGAACCAGACTCAAAGATGTGCGCCCATCTGCCGAGACAGGTTGCGGTGAAAGGAAAAATGGGGCACAGAGGAGGCGTCTTCTGATTTTAAGCAGATTTAAACAGATTATCAAGTCAAATTATCCTGTAGTGTGGGGGATTAACACCGCATCAGAGTCTTCCCGATTTCAAATCGTTAGTATTAAAACGTGTTTGATATAATTCCGACTGAACAGCGATTGGGAGGCGTGAGCAGAACCCCGCGTTAACCAATGAGAGAGAGTTGACTGGGAAAAACATGATGCTTACTTTTGATTAAGACCATAACGACAGTCTGTTTATATCATTTTATTATATTATATTATTATTCTGTGAGATCCCAAATCCCTGTAATCTCCTCCCTGAAATGGTTTGATGAACTGCAACTCTCTTCCTCTGTGACAGAATGAAAGTGGGCTCCATGAATACTTTTACAGCTGCACCGCTGTGTTTACTGTCAAAAAAGCAAAGAACAGTAAAGAAATGACGGCTGGTTGATCACAAGATACAACCAAATATCTTCCTATTGTTTTTATGGGTAAAATGTGACATATATTCTTCTCATATTCCCCAACATCTGAAAAACAGATTTCAACGACTTCACAAATGGCTCATCTAATAAATTTAATGTCAGCATAATTCTGCGGTCAGACCATAACACTTTAAACACCAAGTGTGTGGTCCTGCGTCTTGACTGGATCGTCTCGTCTGTGCTTTGAAATCGGCTTTTCAGACTGGAACATGAAATCTTTAGCATGCAGGGAAGCAGGAACTACTGGTCGACAATACAAATTAGTGAAATCATAGATGTTAGTTCTCAGTAAAGTAACGTAAGCCTATCAGTGGAAAATGAACCTAACGTATCGTCACAATTAACATAAAATAAAATACTGTCCATGTGTCCACATCTGTCTGTCGATTGGACTGGATCCATTTCTCATCAACGCGGTTTCAGGAGAATTTGCTTGTCCTCCATTATTCTGTTTTGAAGTCATGTTTAAACAGGGTCTCATATCTCAGATATTTCCCTCGCTCCTGAGACTTGGAGGCCTCACCTGTAGGCTACTGTGCTCACACACACACACACACAGTGATGCAACGTGAAACCTTCCACATTTAGTGGAGAAGGAACAAGGAACTGTGCCACCAAAGTGCCTGCAGCGCTGCAGGTGTGAATATCTGTGTCCTCTCTGACGTGATTAATAGCAATGAAATCTGGGGACGTCCTCCAGAGTGAAGCCATCACAATGGTTCTGTCGGAGAGAACACTGCGACCCGTCAGTACTGAAGGGGGGGGGGGAGAAAAAAAAAAGCACGAGAAAAGGTGTTTGTGCGGCCATGAGGCGACAAGAACACTGGATTCACTGCTGATGTCACTCTTTCTGATAATTGTGAGAAAACGACTTCAGTGATTGGGAAGGGTTTTAAATATATACAGTATATATAGATATATATATATGTATATATATATATATATATATATATATATATATATATATATATATGTAAACAACGGCCTGGATGCACAAAACACACATATGCATGGGTGTGCCCACACATGAGTACACACTCCTTGTTAGCAGAACATAAAACGAACACACACACACACACACACACACAAAAAACAACGAGGAATTTAAAAGAAAAATGTAGCCAAAAATAAATGATAATAAAAGGCCATCGGCTGCGGTGTTACGACACAAATGAATGGAGTCTCATGTATATGTAATGACTTCTTCTTTTTTTTTTTACAGCGAATAAATAAATACCTTTTAATTAACTCATAAATCATTCATTGATTTATTGTAGTTGTCATCACAATAGGCCACGTATGGTACAGTCAGTGCAGAGAGGGCCACACCTTCATCGTGGCATTAGCAACACATGAATGCATCAGCAGCTATAATCCCATAATATGTCGCAGTTATTATGAAATGGGTCATTTGACATGAGGGTTTTTTTGCTTTTAAGTACTTATCTTGTACTATATCATTTGTAAAAGTAGAGTGGTTTGTAATGTTTATTACCACATGTAAAGGGATTATAACAATAATAATAATAATATTATGGTACTTTTTAGGGCCCAACTGTGAATTTGTGAAAAATGTGAAGTTTTAATGCGTAATATGATTAATTGTGCTCTACGGTGGTTACCGTGGCAACCACAGTAGTGGTCAAGATAGCTATAGTAACTGCAACACTGGCAACAGGAAGAACACGTCAAGTAACAAACATCGTTTCATTTACACGGAGATTTCAGAGTCTCTATAGCCATGAAATGCCCTAGTTATCATTGTTATTATTAATAGTAAATAACAATATTTAACAGGTATAGTTTGGTTGCTTTACAGGGTTGAATTTCAGTTAATCATATTTTTTGCAACTTTTAAATAGCTAACTGTCAATAAAACCCCCACAAAAGGTTTATTCAAACAAATGTGTATCTGATTAATAATCTGTCATGTATTCATGATAACGTTTGGCTTCTTTTAACCGGACTGTTCTCCATTTTCTGCAGGTGCACGCGTGAATTTATGTGTGAACTCAAAGTTGCATTGTACTTAAAAGTACAGTTAGTTGTGTTTAGTGAGTTTAGTCTCTGCGTGTGTTTAAATAAATCACATCTGCTAAAGAGATAAAGAATGTGTATGTGTTCTGTATACGTTATTGTATAAGTATAAATTCATGCGACTGTTGATTCTTCACAGATTTGTTGACTTACATCATGGCACTACTTGATGCAACATTAATAAAACCAGCTGTTTCCTTAAAGCTGCAGTCGAAGGATGGTGATCGCCAGTGAAAGTAGCTGATTGTTGAGTTTCATTTGTAGGTTATTAATAATACTTATATATTGACATCAAAGATTGTAGTTTCATTTGTAGGTCATTAATAATACTTATATATTGACATCAAAGATTGTAGTTTCATTTGTAGGTCATTAATAATACTTATATATTGACATCAAAGATAGTAGTTTCATTTGTAGGTCATTAAAAATACTTATATATTGACATCAAAGATTGTAGTTTCATTTGTAGGTCATTAATAATACTTATATATTGACATCAAGATTGTATTGTAGTTATTAATAATACTATATATTGACATCAGATTAGTTTCATTTGTAGTCACTAATAATACTTATATATTGACATCAAGATTGTAGTTTATTTGGTCATTGTAATACTTATATATTGACATCAAAGATTGTAGTTTCATTTGTAGGTCACTAATAATACTTATATATTGACATCAAAGATTGTAGTTTTCATTTGTAGGTCATTAATAATACTTATATGTTGACATCAAGATTGTAGTTTCATTTGTAGGTCAATAATACTTATATGTTGACATCAAAGATTGTAGTTTCATTTGTAGTCATTAATAATACTTATATATTGACATCAAAGATTGTAGTTTCATTTGTAGGTCATTAATAATACTTACATCAAAGATTGACATCAAAAGACTGTAGTTTCATTTGTAGGTCATTAATAATACTTATATATTGACATCAAGATTGTAAGTTTCATTTGTAGGTCATATAATAATATATATTGACATCAAAGATTGTAAGTTTCATTTGTAGGTCACTAATAATACTTATATATTGACATCAAAAGATTGTAGTTTCATTTGTAGGTTATTAATAATACTTATATATTGAAAGATTGTAGTTTCATTTGTAGGTCATTAATAATACTTATATATTGACATCAAAGATTGTAGTTTCATTTCAGGTTATAATAATACTTATATATTGACATCAAGATTGTAGTTTCATTTGTGTTAGGGTTATTAATGAGACTTAATTCAACATCAAAGATTGTAGTTTCATTTGTCAGGCATTAATAATACTTATACATCAAATTGATTTGTAGTTTCATTGTATCATAATAATACTGTATATATTGACATCAAAGATTGAAGTTTCATTTGTAGGTCATTACCCATAATACTTATATATTGACATCAAGATTGTAGTTTCATTTAGGTACTACTAATACTTATATATTGACATCAAAGATTGAAGTTTCATTTGTAGGTCACTAATAATACTTATATATTGACATCAAAGATTGTAGTTTCATTTGTAGGTTATTAATAATACTTATATATTGACATCAAAGATTGTAGTTTGTAGGTTATTAATAATACTTATATTGACATCAAAGACTGTAGTTTCATTTGTAGGTCACTAATAATACTTATATATTGACATCAAAGACTGTAGTTTCATTTGCAGGTTATTAATAATACTTATATTGACATCAAAGACTGTAGTTTCATTTGTAGGTCATTAATAATACTTTATATATTGACATCAAAGACTTTGTGTTTCATTTGTAGGTCACTAATAATACTTATATATTGACATCAAAGATTGTAGTTTCATTTGTAGGTCACTAATAATACTTATATATTGACATCAAAGATTGTAGTTTCATTTGTAGGTCACTAATAATACTTATATATTGACATCAAAGATTGTAGTTTCATTTGTAGGTCACTAATAATACTTATATATTGACATCAAAGATTGTAGTTTCATTTGTAGGTTATTAATAATACTTATATTGACATCAAAGATTGTAGTTTCATTTGTAGGTCATTAATAATACTTATATGTTGACATCAAAGATTGTAGTTTCATTTGTAGGTCATTAATAATACTTATATATTGACATCAAAGATTGTAGTTTTTTGTAGGTCATTAATAATACTTATATATTGACATCAAAGATTGTAGTTTCATTTGTAGGTCACTAATAATACTTATATATTGACATCAAAGATTGAAGTTTCATTTGTAGGTCATTAATAATACTTATATATTGACATCAAAGATTGTAGTTTCATTTGTAGGTTATTAATAATACTTATATATTGACATCAAAGATTGTAGTTTCATTTGTAGGTCATTAATAATACTTATATATTGACATCAAAGATTGTAGTTTCATTTGTAGGTCACTAATAATACTTATATATTGACATCAAAGGTGTAGTTTCATTTGTAGGTCACTAATAATACATTTGTAGGTCACTAATAATACTTATATATTGACATCAAAGACTGTAGTTTCATTTGTAGGTCACTAATAATACTTATATATTGACATCAAAGACTGTAGTTTCATTTGTAGGTCATTAATAATACTTATATATTGACATCAAAGATTGTAGTTTCATTTGTAGGTCATTAATAATACTTATATATTGACATCAAAGATTGTAGTTTCATTTGTAGGTCATAATAATGCTTATATGTTGACATCAAAGATTGTAGTTTCATTTGTAGGTCATTAATAATACTTATATGTTGACATCAAAGATTGTAGTTTCATTTGTAGGTCATTAATAATACTTATATATTGACATCAAAGATTGAAGTTTCATTTGTAGGTCATTAATAATACTTATATATTGACATCAAAGATTGTAGTTTCATTTGTAGGTCATTAATAATACTTATATATTGACATCAAAGATTGTAGTTTCATTTGTAGGTCACTAATAATACTTATATATTGATCAAAGATTGTAGTTTCATTTGTAGTCACTAATAATACTTATATATTGACATCAAAGATTGAAGTTTCATTTGTAGGTCACTAATAATACTTATATATTGACATCAAAGATTGGTTTCATTTGTAATAATAATACTTATATATTGACATCAAAGATTGAAGTTTCATTTGTAGGTCACTAATAATACTTATATATTGACATCAAAGATTGAAGTTTCATTTGTAGGTTACTAATAATACTTATATATTGACATCAAAGATTGAAGTTTCATTTGTAGGTCATTAATAATACTTATATATTGACATCAAAGATTGTAGTTTCATTTGTAGGTCATTAATAATACTTATATATTGACATCAAAGATTGTAGTTTCATTTGTAGGTCATTAATAATACTTATATATTGACATCAAAGATTGTAGTTTCATTTGTAGGTCACTAATAATACTTATATATTGACATCAAAGATTGTAGTTTCATTTGACATCAAAGATTGTAGTTTCATTTGTAGGTCATTAATAATACTTATATATTGACATCAAATTCAGGGACATTCCAGGACCTGTACCCTCAAATTCAAGCACAGTCTTTGTCCATGATGGCGTCCACGTTTATTGATTTGCAGCATGTTCTGCATCTGGACAAGTTTAGTTTTAGTATTTAGCAGTATTGAGCAGAGCCAGGAATTGAGCCCCCAACCTTCCAGTTGTAAGACAACTCACCCTACCACTGAGCCAGTATCGCTAAATCCTTACTCCTGACTCTTTGTTCTTTAATACTTTTACTTTGAAAACCTGAGTACATTTTATATCAGATCCTTTGATAAGTACAGTGAATGTCACATTCTTTAAGAATTTTACTTACTCTTCTTTTACATACTTATTGCTCAGCAATATAGTAAAAAAGAATTTTGCCTACTGTGCCTTTAATCCTCCAAACTCTCTGCACATGATCTGGTGGAAACAAAGTTTTTGAATTCGCTTCCCTTTTTAACTTTTTGCTATAATATTTATTTTCACACGCTCGTTATTTTGAATTCAGTCCCGCGGACAAACACTTTGGCTGAAGCTGCGACGGCGGCGCACACACGCACACACACACACACACCAATTATGCTATTAAGGCTTGTTATAATGCGATTACAGCGCATGATCTGGGTGATTGTCCCTTTAAGAAGCAGCGAGAGTGAGAGGAGGAGGTGGTGCGGTTTCACACCCCGGGGTGGGAAAGAGGGGCGGGGCCACGCAAACCGCTGAGTGACAGCTCTGCCGACTCCCCGACGGCGCGCGACGACCAATCGCGATTGGGCGTCGACGTGTCCGTCAGGCGGCAACAGCAAATCGCCGCGAGCCGGGGGGGCGGGTACCTGGAATCGCTGTTGTGCATCCAACGTGGGGACCCAGCGATCACCCAGAGGGGGGAAAAAAGGAAAAGTTACTCCAGAGAAGGGAAAAGTCACACTGGCGGTCGGAGGGAGAAGAGAGGGACACTCTGGTTCTACTACATGCCGTATCGTCGGGACTGTGTGCGGCGGTAAAGTGCACCTGAGAAGCCGCTGGTTGACTTTTCCTGGAGCCTCTAACTTGGATTGTACTCGGCGGCGGCGGCGGCGGCGGAGTTGCTGCTGTTGAGATTTTGGACTTGAATGCGCGCAGAGAACGAGAGCAGCGCTCCGGTTCGGGCTTTACGACATCGCTGCTACGGGACTTAACTCGTCTTAAATATCATTTCGTCTCCGTGTGGGACTTTCACGACAGCGAGTGTTGAACTGGAGCTTAGTTTCAGAGCTTTTTTTTAAAAACGTGTTTCCAAACATGTCACCAGAACCTGTAGCCCAGTAGAATGAAGTCAAACTGAACCACTTTTCTTTCTTTATTTCTTTTTTTTTTTTAAAGAAATATAAGTGTAACTTTAGCGATATTACATTCATTCTAAAACCCAGCTGAGATTTTCTTTCGCCACACAAACCAAAGCAGAGGAGAAAGTTGGGACTTAAAAATGACCAGGATGGAAAACACGCTGACTTTCACTGCGCCATGGTGGTGATATTTACCAGCCCTTTGGTGCCAGGGAGATAGTTCATGTGCTGTTAAAAGCCACACGTTTTCCCCCCAAGCGACGTTAATATTCCGGCTTGTGTGGCGGTGGTAGGAGGAGGAGGAGGAGGAGGAGGAGGGGGGCGACGAGGAGAAGGAGAGCTCCGCGGCCGCGCTGTGTTAAAAAGCTGGATACAAAATGGCGGCGTCCCCGGGACGATTTGGATCTGTTTGTGTTGGTGTTTTTTGTTTATTTCTCACGGTCCAAGTGTTCGGCACTGACGGGTTCACCTCAGAGCTGCCGTGTGCCCAGAACTGTACCTGCAGCGGGGATTCGGTGGACTGTAGCAGCCTGGAGCTGACAGCTACGCCTCTGGACCTTCCTGCCCGGACTGTTTCCTTGTAAGTAAAGCGCTGAGTGAGTTGTTGCCCCACGAGCCTATTTATTGACCAGCCCATCACGAGGGGGGGCAACTGTATTTGTAAAGTGTGTGAATACTTGAGTAGAAACTTGTATTATTCCATAAAACCCGTTTTAAGAACATGTCAGAGAGTGGAGCTCAACTGCTTTGAGTTTTTCTCCCGGGGAATTTTGATTTTTGATTTTTGGGACTTTTTTTCTTCCCTGTCGCGATTATCGTGACACAAATAACCGCGATACACGATACTTTGAAGTGGTTTTGCATAAAAGATATATAAAAAAGAAATGAATGGAAGCAGAGTTTGACAAGAATATGTAAAAAAAAAAAATATTCCCGCTGCAAAAGTTTCTACACTGTAGGGAGGGGCGGAAATTGGCATATGGACAAAATGTAAATTCGAAATAGTTCCGTGGAAACAGACTTTGCATTTCAATGGACTGATAACAGAAAGAAATGCAGAAGCAACATTCCTCGACTAACTAGTGCAAACCAGGCAAACGCTTTTTATTTACGTCATCAATTTGCACCCCCTTACGCTTTTTAGTCAAATTTCGTGGCACCTGCTGCGTCGCTTGGTGAACTTCCACCAAGTTCCTTAAATTTAGTTTCAATTTTGCACTCTATTAGATTGGAAACCAGGTTGTTGTGGTCGTTTTGATGGGTGTCCACAAACTCAGGAAAAGTGCATGAAACAGATGTCAGTGACTAACTAAAGAGGCATTACTTTTACCAAAATTCAACAAAATGATGCATTGCTAAAGTAAAACTTTATTAACACGTTGTTACGATGCACAATAATAACCTTTAGTGTCTCTAAATCCCTGTTGCGTTCATCTGTCACTGTAGTTGTGTCTGTTCATTCCCCATAACAGTAACTTTTTTGTAGGACGTAAGCATTTGTCTTTGCTGTGACAGTTGTTATATTTAAGAATTGGGCAGAAACACAAGCGTATTTCCGTTGGATTTTTATGGATTCTGACACCTGCGTACACGATATGTACATTCTAATGTGGCTCTCTTTTAAAGGTATCATTATTATTATTATTCTCAGTGTTTAACTGAACAAGCTGAGCGCTCATTGTGTGTAAACACGTAGACCCAAACATGTCATAACAAATAAACCTCTGCTTTATTCAGGCTGATTTATGACGGTAACTCCCTGTTGCACATCTTTGTCTCTCCAGCCGTGGACGACAAATTAGATTTCTTGTGAATGGAGCAGTGGTTCCTCCGGGTCAGACTGACAACAGTTGTGAAACCCTCTGTCCGTCAACTCATTTAGGAAATGAGTCAATTTGGGACATTTTTTTTTTTTTCATGAAACACCCTGGAGTCTGTGGGGAAACTCAGCGCTTATCAAGCTGAATGACAGAGTTTGTTTACAGACAAACACTGGCCTCTGTGCTCTCAATCAGCCTCCTGTTCACCACAGTGTCCAGTGGCAGCAGTGAATCCTCCCTGACATTTAGGCATCTGCTTGTGTGTGTGTGTGTGTGTGTGTCGAGCGGGGAATGTGGGTTAGGACCAAAGACTAGTCCGGCTCCCAGGTTCCTGTGTTAGGCCGTTTGTCTTCCCCGGGGAAATGCGGGAATGCGACTTTTTAAAACTCCTCCAAAAACATGAATAACGGCACTTGTGTTCGCGGGGACTCGCTGCCCTGAAGCACCACTTACCCAAGTTCAAGTGCTGACGCTGTTCATCACGCATGTACACACACACACACTGCTCTTCCTGTCCTCGTGGAGAGTGGACAGCTATTGTGGGGACGGCTGTCCCGGCCGAAGCAGCTGCTCTGGAACCTTTTTTTTTTTTTCAGGCCGTGCAGCGATTCTGCACGAGCCCTGTCGTTTTTATCTCGGTCAAACCTTATCGGTGGAGATTTAAGGACCCGCAATCTTGTTGTTTTCAAAGGGAATGGCTTTATGGCTTAGAATTATCTTTTGAAACACCTAGGTTGCATATTTCCACACCACTTGAGATAGTCACATCATGTTGGCAGCCAGCTCAAAGGGAACCAGCTTCCATTTCTTCCTCCGAGGCCTGTAAATGAGCCAGATCAGTGGATGATTACAGTAAACCAAAAGAGACAAGCAAGAACAATTTCACTTGTGGCTCGACTTGATCCTGTAATAAAGTAACCTGCGCTTAAGTTATGTCTGTTTGAGTAGTTAAAATAACTCCTGGTGGTTTTGGATTAAGCGGTAATTTTCCGTTTAAAGTAGTCCTTGGGCACACATCATTTTTTACAATGCAAAAGTGATAATAATTACAATCCCTTTTAAGTGTTGATTTAGAGCTATACTCATGAAAAGTTCATTTCTTTGGCTTTTTAATGTTAAATGAAGGACTAGAAACAACAAAATTGCCTCAAATTCTGCTATAACACAAATAATGAGGCTTAAAGTTAAAGAAGTGTTACTCCACAACTTTTTTTTTAAATATCATTTTGGTTCGATTCCATTCATTTTCTAATCAACATATGTGACATTTAGTGTATTTCACACATTTATTATAATAAGCAAAACCAGGAAACGTCATAACCCAATATGTCACGATATATAGATAAAATCCTGATGTATCGGCCCAACCTTGCTGTGCACAGTGCTTTATTTAGTTTTAAAATAAAGTGTGTTTGTCCACCTCTGCAGGCATTTGAGCCAAGTGAAATCAGTGTGGAGTCAACTGTCTCTGTTATATTTACCCCAGGGAGGCAGCAGCAGCAGCAGCAGCAGTAGTAATAGTAGTGATAGGGAGGACAGGTCAGCCACACAGGTCAGCTTTCTCATATTGCAGATGAAACACTTGTAGAAAATCTCAGTAATCTCAGCACCTGTAGTCGGCTTTGACTGTAAATAGCTGAAACATTTGTGATGGCAGTTGTTGATTAACAAGAATCCCTCTGGTTATTTTGTACTTATGCATGTGTTTGGTGCTGAACCACATGTGGAGGTGAAGAGTTTTCTATGTTCTGCTTTGCTGGCTGTAAATTTGACGTGTGTGGGACTGACGCAGTTAATCGATGACTAAATGAATCACCAACTGTTTTGATGATCAATTCAACAGTTACAACAATCTCGTTGATTTTTAAGCTTCATAAACGTAGATTTTCTTTTCCGATTGTTTGCTCCATATAACAAAGAAATCATTAAGATCATTGGGAACATCATCATTACCTTGGTTCGGGGAACACTAATCAACATTTGATGGAGCAAACAGCAAACAGATTCATTCAAATACTCATTAGTTGTAGCTCTAAATGACTGCAAGTAGCTGTGGCTTCAGTCATCCTCTCTTTGGGAACAATATTCGCTATTATAGTCTATTTATGGATCATTCAATGACTTCAAATCAATCGCCTAACTATTTTGACAATCTATTTATTGATTTCCAGCTTCTTAAATGTGAATAATCTGCTTTCTTTTGCTCCATAGAACAAAGAAATCATTCAAACAAGAACTTTTGGTTTGTGGACTAAAGAAGACATTTGAGAACGTCATCATCATTACAGCATTTTCTGATATTTTATGGACCAAACAATGAATCGATTCATCAAGAAATTAATCCACGGATAATTTGATCATGAAAAATAATTTCAGTCTGGCAGCCTCAACCAACCACGTTTGTTTTAACAAGAAAACATGTCTACAAGAGCAAGTTTTCCCCCACCACTAATGGTGATTTATGTCTCGTGAAATGATTTATTGTGGGGTTTATTTGCGGTTTAAAATGATGATGAAAAGCAAGCAAGTCATTCTTGATGTTGTGGTTTCACAGATTGTCAGTAAAAGGGCACCACAAGTTTATTGTTGCTGAATTAAGTGGAGGCTAAATGTACATTTAGGGAAGTTTTGGTTAACTCATACAGTCCACGGTCAAAATCTGTGTTGTTGATTTTTAAAACGTCTGTCCAGAGACGATTGGACAGACTGCTGGAGGGGACGTTCTGATCGTTTATCCATCACACACAGTCGTTTGGCTTCAGGTGAAGGAAGAGACCCCTAATCCCTTCCACTTGTCAAAATAATCTGCTCCTGGGACTGTGATTTTTAACGGTCCCCTGTGAGGGAAGTGGCCTTGATGAGGCTCAGGGAAACAATCGTGTTGGTATGTCCTGGAAGGATTGAAGGATGGTTGGTTGCAGGTTGTGGGAGAGCAAAAAAGTGACTTCTCTTCATTAAGAACATTGATGATATAGCATTGGCTGACGCACACAGTTCCCCCCCAAAAGTCTTTTTTAGACACATCCTGTGCTGGTTCACATCAGTGCGTATGACATTTAATAAACTGACTACCATCTTGATGGATGAATAGCCTAATAACATTCAAAGCAAGTTTGCTTTCACGCAAGTGGCATGTTGCCTCTCAGGAGCGATGCCTTATCTTATTTGCGGCCGCGGTAATGTGTATTAAAGGCACTTTTGCCCACAGTGCGAGTGCTTTAATGGGATTTTGCAATTAAATAATAGCACAAGCATTACTGATTTCTGCTGTGATAGCGCGTGGTCGGATGTGGAGCAGATACATGGCGTCCGCTAGCTACTTTCTTTCTTCTTTTGAGATTTTTTTACACCGCGTGTCCTTCCTGATGCAGCATGCCCATTAACCTGGGGTCAAATGTGAATCATTTCTGGTTTCTTTGCCCCATATATAAGAAAGAAATCATTAATACAAAACAAGACATTTGAGAATGTCAACATTTCGGGGTTTGGGGGAAAGATTAGTTAACAATTTTTTCAGATATCACGGCCCTAACAATTTAGAACGTCCAATTAACAATGACCAATTGGGTTTGGGTAGCAACCCTCCAAGCTACGTTCCCTCCATACGCTTGGCCGTGGCTGCACCAGCCAGTTCAATTCTTTCTTACATTCAAGCGTCTCTAAAAGTAAAAAAGGATTTAATACATGAAGAAAAAGCCAGTTTCTTTCTCATATTCTCCTCTCAGATATTCATATTCTCGTTTTGCTAATAAGATGAGGAGATAATTCCCAGGATGGTAACGTACAGGCAGAAGTGGTGGTGAAAAGCCAACGGAAGCCCTCAACGTTGATTGATCGCCTTCTTCGTAACCTAGCATTTGTCGTGTGGTTTCCTAATGCACAGTCTCTACCCGGAGGTTCTGCTGCGACTCAACCCTGAGCCGTCGCCGTAAACCTCGCAGCACAGCCCTGTTGGTAAACACCGCCCCCGATAGTTGGTTTTGGCTTCTGCCCACAGGAAATGGGTTTGTGTTGGTGGTTTCCTGACTGGGAACTGGGAGCTCGGCTGGCTGGTTGTGGACTGGTTGGAAAGTGAGCGTAGATGCAGATCACCTGGCCTGGGGGGACTGAGGAATAATGTGTGTGTATGTGGGGCTGGGGGCGCGTTTTGTCAATGTCACGCTCGGTCTGTTGCTACTTCTGCCTTCAAACTGTTGGTGAAAGTTGTCTCTCGCTGGGCTTAATCCAGAACCACAGTCACATGTGTTTTAAAGACACACGGTGTGCGACATGTCCTCTTTGTTGTACTCCGTCTTTACTTTTTAAAAATAAAGCATGCAGACTTCTTTTTTTGGCAGGGTTATGGAATGGAAGCCTCTTGGCTTTTCTTTCATGACTATTTCTGCTGTTAGTAAGTACAGCCTTGTCCACACAGGGAAACAGAACTTTCTCTGCACAATCTTTCTCTTTAATGTTCTAAAAAAAAAATCAGCTTTTCAGCCGAGTCATTTCTTCTTTTATGGGAGAAGAGTATTTGTTACACTGTTAGAGAAGTACGTCTTTGAAATGGCCTGCAACTACCGATTCATCTGTGGATTATTCTCTCAGTTCGGTCCATACAGTGTCATCATTTTTTTTCCACAAACTAAAGAAGCAAATAAACCAGTAAATATTCATATTTAAGAAGCCGAAAAAGCCAAAAATCTGTAATCAAAATAGTTGACGATTAAATAAATAATTGACAAATAATTGATTATTAAAGATTTAAGTGACTTATTGGACTATAATAGGTATTGGTAGATACTCAGGTTTGTGACATTGGTATCGGACAAGGAAAAAGCATTGGCTCAGACTTTGGACAGACAAAAATGTGAATTAAAATCAGTTACAGCATTTTAGCTGAGTCATGTTTGTGGTTACTGCTTATTTCTTCTTTACGGGAGAAGAATGTTTGTTACACGGTTGGAGAATCAAGAATCGTGTCTTTGCTTGAAATGGCTGTAGACGTTAATAATTGGCACAAGTCTTGACTTATAGACAAAGATTAAGCTTCACAATCGCAGCAGCAGCAGCAGCAGCAGCACTCAGCAGCAGCAGCACTCAGCAGCAGCACTCAGCAGCAGCAGCACTCAGCAGGCCTGAACCCCTTGTGGTTTCCAGAGCATTTCTCACTACGCAGCCTTGTAATCTTGCGGTAGTGCTAGTGATTATACCAAGTTTGTTTATTGTCACAGTTTTCATGACCTTTGCCTGTGTTCTGGTGGATATTTAAAAACACGAGGAGCCAGTTTATCAGCTGCTCTCCAACGGGGTGCTTTGTGTCGTTTACAGTGATTTCCCACGTGTAAACTTTAAAGCCTTGACTAATTTTTTTTTTGTATATTCTCCTCCTCCGGGCAGACAAGATGATTCATGCAACATGAAATTTTTAAAAAAGTTAGGCCCTCTAATGTTAGGCCCGGCTGCCCTCATAACAATAGATAAAGTCAGAGGCCTCGCGGTGGATTTAATGACAATCAAACAGCTGTTGCCACAAGTCATTCTGCAGGAATCCAGGCGGTGGAATGGACAAGCCTTTTGTGAAGACACGTGAAGAGTGCCAAGTTGAATTTTTTTTTTTTTCCACCTTTCCCTCTCCCCTGAAGTCGGTGTCTACAAAGTGAGCTTGATCGATGAATCATCTGTGAATGCTCTACATCTGGTAAGCGTTTGGAGAATCTGGAGAAGATGTTAGGCAGAAAAAAAAAAGCGTGACTTGGACGGAGAGTGAGAGGTACTGTGCAAGTGAAGCAACGTCTCCCCAGAAAACAGGCCAGTGGAACTGTGAGTGCACTGTGAGGGCCAAACATTTTCTCTCTCTCTCTCTCGACGCTCTCCCTTTAAAATATGCCTTTGTACTTTTCTTAAACTTTCTGAAGGGGCATCTCAGAGAGTCTAGACGGCCTCACATTTGCATGCAATTAGATCATAAAGATAGTGCGGGCCCGACCATCGAGACACTTCTCCCTTCCACTGTCTGCAGTCTAATTATCGCTCTGCTAGCATAATAAACAATAAAGCCGGGAATATTTGAACTGAACGATCCGTCTTCACTTTGAAGTCGGGGAGCACGAGGTCGGCGCTACAACAATAGCCTCACTCAGAGACGTACAGTGTTTATGTTGCTGCGCTCATTTCCTTTTTTGCCCTTAATGAAGGAGTCTGGCGCCGTTTGTTACAAATGACACGACAATGTACGGCCGCCGCGATTCATTGATTGTTGAACAAATATTCATTTAAACAACTGTTCTGAGTGTTTTTTTTAAATGTTTAAAGTTCTTCAGCTTCTTATTTTCTGGTTTGTGGACAAAGTCGGACATTTGAGAACATCATCATCATCTCAAGGTTCGGGAAACCTTGTGGAACAAATGTATTCGATGAATCCAGAAAATAATCAACGGATTCATCGCTGAAATCAAAGCAGTCATTAGCCGTAGCCTCAGTGTGACGCCGTAGACGCCACAATGAGCGTCTCTGTGTTTCTCACCCGGAGTTACCTGCGTTGGCATCACAAGACCACTGACCGCTCACATGCCGCGCCTCGGGCCAGCGTCGACCCTCTCCCCAACCTTCTCCCTGTTTGTTTTCAGAGCGCTCCACTTCATCTCCTGCTTTTTAGCCCCAAACCAGCAGCAGCAGCAGCAGCAGCAGCAGCAGCAGCAGCAGCAGCGCACATGTTCCCAAGATGTGGGCCGCCTTCCTGCCTCGGAAAAACTTCAGAAACTCAGTCACGCTCCGAGCAGGAGTGATTTCAAGGGTTGCTCCTTTGTTGTGTGTGTGTGTGTGTGTGTGTTGGTGGGGATGGGAGTCTGTCATGCAGATTCCCAGTGCTACGTGTCTTTGATCTTACACCTAAGTCCTTCTCACCCTGCAGATATTGCACAGCAAATCATATTTCTGGTCTTCTTACAGTATTTATTTAAGCGTCACGTTGAGAGTTTAATTTTCCGATTATGAAAATACACGTTAAACTAAGAAAGAACACTGAACCGACCAATACGCCTGCGTGCGCCGCGAACGCAAACGTGTAAAACCCGACCGGTATAATCTGGAACAAAAGGATTCTATGAAGTCCAGAGAAGAGACGAGCTGGACCAAACCAAACTAAAATACGTCTGCAACACAACGCGTTTAATAAGAAAATCATGAGAACTGAATCATTTTAGCTTTGTAGACAAAACAAGACACTGGAGAACATCATCATGACAAGCTTTGGCAAACACTGATCAACATTTTTCAACATTTTCCTGGCATTTCATGGAGCAAACAAGTACTCCAATGAATCGAGGAAAATAATCAACAATCACATTTTATCTTGTTCGCCGGCTTATGCTTTTAACCTTGTCAGGTTTGATAAGCTCTCGTTCACTTTCCTTCCTCTGTTTGACTGGCGTGTAAAGAAACCGGTGGGCTGGAGCTGGTGTTAGCCTTGTGTACACTCTCACTGCAGTTGCCTGGCAATAAACTGGCCTTTAATGACAGGATGTGTGTGTGTGTGTGTGTGCGTGTGTGCGCGCGTGTGCGTGTGCTCTGACACGGGTTATTATTTGACCAGTTTTATGACGCTCTGAAATCGACCACATTAAAGGGCCTTTGTCTCGCAGCTGGGCCGCAGGAGTCTCGTCCCTGACATCACTTCACACTTCCAGGGAGCAAAGTTCACGCTGCGTTTATCCACAAAAGAAACGGGGGACAGATAATGGTGATGTACCTCTGTGTGTGTGTGTGTGTGTGTGAGAGTCGCCGCTCTCGTCCTCCCACACACACACACACACACAGACCATGCGCTGACTTACAGTACAAGCATCGTGTCATACGCCATGACATCACCTCAGCTTTGCCTCTACTCCCACTGCACCAGTAACACAACTATTTTCTTAAAGCCCTGTAATGAGTTTGATATGTGCAGTGGACTGCGTGGTCCAGCCGTGACAGTCGACTGCAGGCACTTTTTCTTCTCTTTAGCTGATTCAGGCAGGGCTTTTATTCACTTTATCACTTTCTTTTTTTCTCTTTTGAAGATTTCCTTCACTGGAGTCCCAGTTTCTCCTTCCAGTTGTTGGCGGATTATCAGTTGAGCCGGCAGTTCATTTAGTTTGGTCTTTAAAACGTGATAAACAGTGATAAATCCCGCTCACTAGAGAAAAACAAAAGGACCTTCTTGGCTGGAGAGGGAGCGCGTATCTCACAGCAGATGACACAATCAATGAGCTAAGCACTTATCATCAGTTAATTGAGTAATTAAGTAGTTATGTGCGTTGTTATTTGCTGCAGGTGGCGGGTCGTTTGTTTCCAGTTCTTGTGTTATTCATTTGTTGGAACCTGGTTGTTTTTGTGCTCCTGTTGCGTTTCACTGAGAAACTCTGGTGTGGAGAGGTGTGGTTTGGGTCGTGCTGGCCGTTGCAGGGTAAGAGGAGTGGGAGTGTGTTCCACACCGGCCCTCAGATCAGCTGACAGACGGGGGGTTATGTTGACCTTTGTGCTCAGTGATGGTCAGTCGTTTACTTTAGCACAGTTGAAATGTTTGGCCGGTACAGTTTGGTTAGATAACAGACGTGGTCCTGTGTATCTAATAAGCAGCGTCATGTCTGTGGGCCGTGCAGCCGAGCAGGTTCTTTTGTAATGACGTGAACTCGCCGTTGTCGCTTTGGGCCGCAGGATTCTGAGGCGTTCCCGGGCTACATGGGATTCATAATCTCTCCAGCAGCAGGTTCTCAGTCTGTGCTGGGGTGCCCTCCTCCCTGTGGGACATGCCAAGACCTTTGTGAAAGGTCGTCCAGGAGGTTTCCTGACAAGACCCAAAACAAGTGCTACTACTCCAAGCTCGTCCTGGACGTCTGAGCCCCTCAAACATTCTCTCATGCTAAGCCGAGCCACTTAGCGAAGGAAACTCATTTTGGCTGCCTCTAACTGCAATCCAATTTTTCCGGTTATGAACCAAAGCTCATGGTGCTTTGTGGTTCAGGTCCCTCTTTTTTTCCCCCTGAAAACATCTTGCTCGAGTAGAACTTTCGGGAACTTGATTACGCGGAGGAGAATCAACTTCTGTTTTAGGCCCATTAGCTAAAAAGCACTTCAGCTGTGAAACTGAGGTAAAATGCTGTGTATTTTTAAATATAGAAATGCAGTAGAATGTATGTAGCCTCATCCTCTCTCCTGAGATCTCTCAGAATCTCAGCGGAGGAAGGTGGAGCCTGAGAGTAAAATCTCTGTAAAGAGTTAAAAAGCCTCAGCGATTACTGTAGAAAATCAGACATGGGTTCCTTCAGTCGCAGCAGCTGGAAATCAGTGGGGGAAAATTCCGGATTTGGCTTAAGATTGAGCCTGAAATGACCGTCTGTGTGCGGCTCTATGGTTAAGTACCTGGCAGAGAGAGAGCTTGAGATTTTGATCTGGCTGACTAATGTCAAACAGTCTCGCCCATCTGTATAAACTAGTTGTACCATACAGTGGAATGCAGTGTTTGAAACTTTCAGGGCTTTCAGAGCTAAACGGCTTTGTAGTGCCTGCCATGTTTAGTCACAGCATCAGTTGCTTGAATTGCATTATGTAAATTTGACCATCGCAGGTCTATTTCCTGCGTGTCGTTGAGCTGCGCAGCGTTTGACGGCTTGTTTGGACGGTTAGTGTGTTTGTGTCTCACCCCTCGTCCGGAACTCTAATGACTTATAGGCTTCAGGGATCGGCTCGGCAAATTCCTCCAGAAATGGCATGATTGTAGGGTCATTTTCTGGAAAGCATTATCCACGCCTGGCAACTGGTGACCTTCCACTCCCACACCCCCACCACCACCACCCCCACAGGAGAAAGTGTGTGTGTGTGGGGGGGGAGAACCGGTGTTATCACGGTAACCTCTTACAGTAGGTGTTAAAGCACTGTGAAACTTATCTCATCTGATCAGGAAGAAAATCAATCTGGCCGAAATAAGATGGGGGAGAAGGAGTTATGTAAACATAATAGGTGACGGAGAAAGGGAGGCACATGCACGTCTGCGCACACACAAACAAAGGACTCGTTTTGTTTGTTGCCGTGGCCTTTAGCACCAGTATGGCAGGTTTGCCTCTCAAACGTGACTTTCATCTATGTGCACAGCGACTTTCCTCCACCTGTAAATGCTACAGCGGTGCTCAGACGGCGACGTTCACAGATAAAAAGTCAAACTCTTGAGTCACATTTGTGCCAAAAGAAAAAGAGAGAGAGGAATCTGTATGACTGTGGACGCAGCCCGTGGAAAACCTGTTAGAGTTTTCACTCGACTTCACTATAACGAGGTAATTGCTGTCATTCTGCTGAGGGTGGGGGGGTGGGGGGATGGGAACACGGCAATTTAGCGATCAAGGCCACAATGGGAGGTTCCTGGGTAAGTGATCATAACATAGACACACATGCACACCTCCACGTCAGGCCTGTGCCTGGAGGGCAGGCGCATGCTCTGCTATTATCTTGTCACACACACAAAAGTAGGTAGAAATAACCGAGGAGGGAGACTGTCATTATCTGCAATCAAGCGCAGGAGACAAGAAAGGGAAATCGGCAGAGTGAGACACAGATTGAGATTGATAGGCATAAGAAGTATTAGAAAAAAACAAACTACAGTGTTCCTGATAACAAATGTCACAAGTCACTGACCAAACGCTCGTCTTAATCATCTTCATTGAAGCCCCAATATGCAAATGAGCTCTGCCGTCACAGTTAAGGAACAAAACAAATGTGACTGAGAACTATCCAGCCGGTTATACTTCTTTGCTGCTGGAGTACAAAATACATTGTCGCCTCCTTCGTCTCTTCATTTCAACATGGGACCCAAAGCAGCGTGTTTCCTCTTGGTATCCCCCTAACCCTTTGCAATGTTGGGATGTTAGGGTCTTATTCTTCTGGAACAAGAGGTCACGTAACTTCATATGAACGTAAGAAAGAAAAGAAAGAAGATATTTATCAACTCGGGGGAAACTGAGGTTTCAAAATTACTCCCGCTATTCTAGTAATACAAATGACGTGTTCCTTTAATGTATGCATGAAGTTACTTCACTATGGAGCTCATGCCAGACCAGGACTTACCCCGGTCTCTTCAATCTCCTTGACTGAAGCCCTTTTATCCAAAAGAACAAGCTTTCAGTGGATTTAGCTGGATGACCGGGAACTACTTTTTGCAATCGTGCTGCTACCACTGCCACTTAAATATATCCAGTACTGCATAAGGCTTGTATCTACTAGTGGAAGGGGAAATTGTGAACTCTTTTAATTCACATGGAACCAGTGTTTTGGGAGCACTAAAATGCTATTTTAGTGAAGGCATATTTGAACTACTGTCCACTGCCCTCGCGGTCTCTGCGGGGACCACTGACTGCAGCACAAGAGGGACGAGGAATGTGTTGCATCAGGTAAAAAGTGTCCCCCAGTCTCTGGGAACAAGCGGCCATCTCTCGGCAGGCCTGTGAAACATTCCTGGGCCGTCTCTCACGTCTGGACAGAGGGGCAGAGGGGCGGGCGGCGGCGGGCGGCTCGGAGCTGTGGGCTCCCTTTGTCTCGCGCAGCCAAACCCCACCACACAAACACAAACACCGCTCTCACTGCAGCCTCCTCTCTGCCAACTGGCAGGAGCTGTGTGTGTGTGTGTGTGTGTGTGTGTGCGTGTGTGCGTGTGTGTGTGTGTGTGTGTGTGTGTGTGTGTGTGACAGAGATAGTGCTCGTTTATGTGTGAGCTGAATTTGATTCACAAAGCGTGGGAAGTGCAAATCTGAAACTTTCTGTCACTAAAAACTTAATTTTATACTTAATTTAATATTTTATGAATCATTTCAGACGTTATTGTTTTATTAAAAATACATGTGTGCCAAATGTTTTCAGTTTGAATGATTTCATTTGTTATATGGAGCGAATAAACCAGAAAATGTTCACGTTAGCAAGTAGCTGGAAATGCTGAAAACTTGCTTTATAAAGGAGTTGACATAGATGAAGTGTTGTTTTGTGCATCTCTTGCTTTTATAAACCCGTTATTGTGGACCAGAAGAAGGGAAAATATCGGCAGTAAATACCAGATTTCTTGCAGACGTGTGATCGGTGCACACATGTGGCTTTGACAGCGGTAACGCTATATCACTGGGAAAAAAATCACTGTAATAAGCCTTCGGTACAAGTCAAGTGCCGGCTATCAAACACGCTGTTAGCCCTAAAGTGCAAATTGACTGCTGGAGATGAACGGCCTGTGGGTTATGTTTGGAAAGTGAGCCAGGAGAGAGACACACTCTGTATCAATAGTATCGACCGGGCCTCTCCTTGAAGATGTACTGCAGTGTTTTCAGGAATACTGTACTTAATGTGGACAGACGAGGCTGTTTGTCAGGGGGTAATTGCTGCCATCGATCACACCCATCAGAGCTACTGAATAACGCCTGTAATGATAATACTAGAATAATACCAGTTTGGATAAATGTCCATGTTTTGTCTGTTCATTAGTCCCAGCTGTCTGACACTGTGTTTTTAATTTTCTTTCTTAGAAATCTGGGCTACAACAAGCTGACCGCCATCAGTGTTGAAGCCTTGGCCAACCTGCCCAACCTGAAAGAACTGTAAGTAATCATTCACACCAACACATCTGTTTTCCCACGTAGACAAAACTTAGATTCTACAATTAGGAAAAGCGACAAATGTTCTTACTACTGTACGTTTTCTGTAAACACGGCAGTGTTTCAAGGTTAGCGTTGGGGCTGTTGTATAGATAAGATAAATATAAGCGTCAAAGATAACATTTTAGGACTCCCAAAACACAAGTTCTGTGTGGATGAAAAAGCCAAAACGATGCAAAAGTTTTGCAGATTCTCCTGATATTGGCTCTAAAATGTATCATCAGATCCCCCTGATATAATACTGATGGAACCAAAACTCTTTGACTTGTTTTCACGACAGACGAGACTAAATGACCTCTGCAGTTTTAGCACAGGGAGAAAAACATACATGTTATGTCGGCATCAGTTATTGCCCCAAAGCACGATCGATATATCGATATATCGCCAAAAGTCCAACATCGTGCATCGCTTCTGAATTTCAGTTCGACTCATTTAAAACGAGGGGCAAATTCAACGGTTCCTAGTCCCTAAAAACAGTTAACACAAAACAAAAAGTGTCACAAATAAAGTCTTTACTGTATAATATTAAGTATATACATGTAGTATGTGTATTAATTCGTCTCTTCCTCGATGCGAATGCTTAAAACATGAAATACCACAGTTGTGACTGTCGGTGACTGCCGTCCACAGTCGCCGCTCGACTTCCTAACAGCACTTTTGTGTGCGTTTCCTTGAACTCGGTCCAATTGAGAATAAAGTGGTGGTTTTCTATATTAAGCCTCCGCTTCCATCACCCGATACTGTGGCCAACGCTGGCCTTGTGAATATTTTATGCAGTGAGGAGAGGGGCCGGGGCTCTGTGTCACTCAGCACCAGCACATCACACACACACACACACACACAAGCTAACCGACCGGTGACACACACCCTGGTGACATCGTTGGCAGGCCCCCGGGCCCCCGGACCCCCCGGGCCAGTCATGCACTCCTCGACATCTGTTTTTACTCCCATGCTATTTTGGGTGTTTTTAAAAGGATGACTTGCCACTTGCTCTGCGGCAGACGTGACAAGTCGCGTTTGAAATCCTTTGATTTACACGAGGTTTGATCGAGTGGAGCCTCGTGTGATTGGAGGAAGGCGGAGCTTGGCCACAAACACTGCTGCAGCGACTGGAGGTCGACTGATACCGGGGTTATTTTTCTTCTTCTGATCTTTGGAAATCTGTAGATTATTTATGACCAAGTTTGCTTTTTCCAATATGTAATGAAATGTAAAATCTTAATTGTACATACAAATGTTTAATTTAATGACACTGAGCTAAACTTAAGGTCAGATTCTCCAATCTACATGTTGTGTATTCTTATATTTAGAGCTGCAACTGTCGATTATTTTCATGATTCATCGAGTAATCGTTTGGTCCATAAAATGTCGGAAAACGTTAAAAAAAATGTCAATGAGTGTTTGTCAAACCTGGAAATGACGTTCTCGATTTTTTTGTTTTTGTCCACAAACCAAAATGATCGAGTTTGTAATGATTTCTTTGTGATACGGAGCAAAGACACCAGCGAAATATTCACATTTAAGAAGCTGAAACAATCAGACATATTCTAACCGACTAGCAAAACAGTTGACGATTAATTTAGTAATCAATTTATCACCGAGTAATTGTTTCAGCTCTGTTATATTTGAAAGTAAAAAATGATCTATAAACACACGGAAACGCTATTTCAGGAATACATAAAAAAAACGAAACAGGGAAGGTGCATGTAGTATGCGTATAAAGTTAGCAGATTTGGGCCTATGACACTGGTCGTACTAACAAAAACGCGAGGGTGGCATTGTGAGATCTTCTGGTGTTGCAGGGCTGAACAAACGCTGATGCGACACAAAAGTTTTTCTTCTTGATTCTTGTAAACATTTGTCATAAATCCTCGTGTGTGCGCGCTCCACTTAAAACAGGTCATAAAAAACCCTTTGTATTGACTTTACAGCAGCATTTTATCACGTTTCTGACAGCAAATATCTGTAAACACATAAATATCCTGACCAATTAATCGCTATTCTTTAAACAATAGTGACAATTTAACTTGAAATGAATAGTGTAATCACGATCGGTGTTTCCCCCAAACCTAAAAAATGATGATGTTCTCCTCAAACCAAAATGATTCGGTGTTAATAATGAACATTTCGTCACATGAAGGCAAAAAACCCCAGAAAATATTCACAATTGAGAAGCTGAAAAATCACGTGTTTTTAATTAGTTAGAAAAACACTAAAATCGATAGAAAATAGTAATTTAGTCATGGCAAAATAACCTGAATTCAACTTTTAGTTTGCCGTGTTTACTCGCTGACCTCCAAACAACCCGTCATTCTTGTGCATTTCTTTGTGTTTTCCCTCAGGACTCAGTTTCATTTTCTCTAACCTCCTTCTCTCCTGTGTGCTGGTCTCTCTCTCAGGCGACTGGACCACAATGAGCTGACCTCCATACCTGATTTAGGACCGGCTGCTTCCAAGATTGTGTGGCTCTACCTGTGAGTATCGGCCCCGCGTATACTGCTTAACATAGTTCTGGAATTATCCGGCACTCGCTCGCCATATTCTTAGGCCTCGGTGGCCTCTTTGAAATGCTCTTGAAATAGTCTCTTGACATGTGTTGACAATGCACACGGCCGCACATCTCAGCACTAATACAGTGTTCATGTGAAGTTCACAGTGGATGTGACCGGTATGACGCAGATACCGGCTCCAAAACCCCCCGACTCCACTTGAGCTTTCCTGGAGTAAGTGTAGAGGTCTGTCATGGCGGATTAGTGTGTGGTTTGGTAACTGACTAGTCATATTAGCCGGGCCTCGTGGCCTCGTCTACACTGAGCACGTCTGGCTGCTCACAATGTCAGCTTGTATATAGTTCCAGCCTGGTGGCGCTCCGTTGTGAAAGCGGCCTGCGCTGGCATCTCACTGCGGGGATTTTCTGCCCCATTTGGGAGAAGGGAATGTGTGCGCTTGAGGGAAAAAAACTACACGTAAGCATTGAGGCACATGGTGGTGCAGTGGGTAGCATGGGTGCCAGGGCTGGGAATCTTTAGGTACCGCACTATTTGATTTGAGTACGATCCTTAAACGATTCCAAAGCGATTATAAAATTGCATTCACATGGAGTTACCACATGTGGTTCCTTGCCTGTCTCGGGTAAAAACCTGTCTAAAAGATTAATTTGTGTAAGAAAAACCCTGTAACCCTGTACCCGGACCCGCTGCTGATTGGTTCGATGGCGTGGCGTAGCCTAACCTCGCTGATTGGCTGAGACTTTCCAAACTCACAGGGTCACATAGCCCAGGTGCCATTTGGGAAGTTAGCATTTATAGTCACATGCTCGATAAAGGGTTAACAAACAGTATCATTAAATACCCAATTGTCTTTACTTCTATTGGCATTTATTAATTCAAAATTGAACAGCATTTTTCACTGGAAACTTGTCGTGACATGTTGTTGTTGTTGTTGTTGTTATGTTGCTGAAGTATTTTAGTTTGGTTTTTGGGTGTGGCTTTTGTCCAGATCACTTCTTCCCGGTACTACTTTTTTAAATCCACATTGTGTCTGTTGTGTTTTTACACTTTAGCGATAGCTCTCGCTTGGCCGTGTTTGTCTAAAGCTCACGAGGTGACGCACACATTTAACCAGTTTATTGGTCAAGGAGCATTGAACACAGCGTTCCCACGGGTCCTTGAAAGTTTGTAAATTTGAAAAGGCCCTTGAAAGTTTTTGAAAGTCACCCTACATAGACTTACATAAAAGTTGAGTTGATATTTAGATAAATGTCTCCCTTGTTTGTTACGAAGACACCTACTTTTTGTGCGATGAACATAGACTAACCCTACACAGGACAAACATGGAGTCATAGTTACTAGTGGTGTTGTGGACACTTGTCCACCGTCTTTCTCCGTCGCTGACGTGAGATTCCGTGCAGCTCAACGAGCGATTAAAGTTAAGCAAGAGAGCAAATGATGACGTGGTGCCCGGGAAATGAAAATGTCAAGATCTCAAAAGACAAAAGACCACAAAGACTGACTTTGACCAAGATCCCAAAAAAGGACAATCACTTGTCCAGATGTAGAGCGTGCTGCAAAAGTGGAGCCAAAAAATGTGTCAGCACATTTGGTCCTTGAATTTGAGGGAATTGGTCCCGGAAAGCCCTTGAAAAGTCCTTGAATTAATTGTCAACCAAGGCTGTGAACACAATGATGCATAAGTTGGGTTGATTCAGTGTTAAAATGCTGTTTTTCTCAATTTACTTTGAGTCAGAGAGAAAAACAGATGATTTCCTCCACCTCGAGTACCTTTTAACAACAAAAGGCTTTGGCCAAAAAAAGAACGAGATGAAAATCAAACGGATGTTGCTGATGTGAAGTTTTGATAAAATTCCTCTGGCACACACACACACACACAGTGTCACACACACACACACACACACATTTGAGACAGTGTTCCACCCCATATTTGTGGAACCGCGGTTGCATCACGACCAGAGAACATTCCTGTAATTCGCTCGACCTTTAAAAAGAAAAGTGAATTCTGTATTTTGCTCCACACCTTACGAGCATGCGAGCAGACTTCCTGGTAGTAAAAGTATGCAGCTGCTGTTTGTATCGCTGGTCATCATCATATCATTTTCAGTGCGTTGTGGGAGTCTCTCTCTTGTGTGTGTGTGTGTGTGTGTGTCATCTGCCTGCTTCTCAGAATTCATCATGATGCACTAATGTGGTCAGTGTTGTTCCTTCACAGATAGCAGGAGAGGAAATCTGAGGTTTTGAGTCATCACCTGTGACAGCTGTCTTTAAAAACAACTTCCAAATGTTTGGAATTATTATTATTACTCAATGTTGTGTCATTTTTATTTAATCAGCACAAACTCCCCGTCACTGTTCCGTTGATACACAACAGATTGACGCTAACCTTTACTTGAACGCACCGTGCCAAGTCGCAGCCCCTCCGAATGATCGGGGTGTCTTTTTTTGGCCTGACTGGAAGCCTGTTGCTAAGGGGAAAGGCCTTCGGGCCCGATAGGAGTGGAGGCTTGGAGGGGAGGGGTCGGGCGTCGGATCTCTGCAAAGCCATGCAGCTGAAGCGAAGGCCTGCCGAAGCACCCGCACCAGCAGCTGCAGCTGTCAGTCACATGGCTTACAGTAAAATGGGTGACACCGTGCAGGGGAGGAAGGGGTGAGTAAATAAGGGCGGTGGGGGTGGAAGAGACATGAGGAGATGTGCAATACGTCCAATCAGGGTGACATCACTGCGCGAAAGAGGAATGGTTAAGGAGAAGTTAGCTGGGGGAGTAAGTGAAGGAAAAAGGGAAGCAAGTGTTGAAACTCAGGTTAGAGTTATTCCAGTGAAATGAGTATGAGTTTATCATCATATCAGCATTTTGTCCACATGGGAACATCGTTGTCGTCGTTTGGACATTGTTGGGTCTGTTCGCTTTATGTTAACTTTTATTTTTGTATCCTTAAGAGTCGTGGACGCAGACAGTTCTTGAAACGATGTCGTAAATTGTGGAAAACCTTTTCAAGTAGAGAGTTTACCTTTGGTTCCGTGTCCGTGTTGATAAGGTCTAAGTCAATGCAGTGGTTTTTGTCTGCGTGGACAGTCACCAGGCATTAAAGGAATACTTTTGCATTTAGCTTTGTTAGCATAACTGTTAGCAAAGATGGCGGACACTGTTCACATTCTGAGAACGAGGTCCCGCCCCCCTACGAGTGGGTCAAAAAAGTGCAGAATTGACGTTGCAGTTGCCAAAAGAATGAAGATATTTCTTCACTCAGTGGAAACTGAGGTTGGGAAGCACAATTTTTCAGAAATACTACCCGTATTCTAGTAACACAAAGCTAAATGCTAGTATTATTTAACCGACTCCATTATCCAAAGCCAAAGATTATTAAAGTAACATACACAGTGTGTGACAAAACGGCATGATGAGGACATTTCTGCAGGGCCTCTGGTATTCACTGATGCCATAAAATGTGTCTTTATTTCATAAAAAATGACAGTCGAGATGCAAAAATGGCCAATTATGAGTCATCACAATAGGAAAAATCTGCCAAAACAATCACAAGTTTATAAATGGTGCTCACAAAGACGTTTAAAACCTCACTCACTCATAGTGTCTGTGTGTCTTTCCTTGGTAGAGGCAGCATGACAGAATGTAGGGCAGTGTTTCTGTGCCATTACTTGAAGAGTCTGGAATGTCACCTGACAACAAGTTTGTGCGAGACGGTGGTTTACGCACACACACACACACACACACACACGAACACAGAGCTGGATAAACACAAAGAGTCTGTCTGCAGCCCCTCGTCCCACAGTGAGTGAAACTTGGTTCACACATTCATTAGGTGGGGACGCTCAAAAAAGTCTATGACGACTTCCCCATGAATCCTACAGGAAGGCCGCCATCTTGGATTGAACGCCAACTCGGAGGCGATTTTGGCCATTTCGCACCAATGGCATTTGAACAAACTCGTCCTAGTTTACACTCTACCAAAGTGTACGCCAAACAAAACTGTGAACAAGGTTTGCAGGAATCTATCTAAACCTCATCCACATTATAGTCTTCTGTTTTATTCTTAACAGGAAAGGAAACGCTGTAAATGCACTTCTTAGGACAGGCGCTTAAAAGAAATGAAGAAACAACTCAATCAACGTGTAGCAAGGAGACTTAAGCGCACACTGTCTGCAGTATTAAAAAGTGTGAAAGTCTTATCCTTTAAACACATGCCTGTATGCGGCGCTGTGACGCTGATACAGAGACATCGAGCAAAAATAGAAGGTGGATGTGTAGCATCTATTGATGTTCGAACTGGCAACCCTCCGGTTACGAGCCAAGTTCCCCTCCCGTTAGGCCACGAGCTGCACGGGATAAACGTCGGCTTAAACGAGTCCTTTGGCGAAGTCTGCTGACATCCCACACTCCCAGAATGCCACAGCAGGATGGCAAAAAAAAGAAGAAGCAACAAAAAGAGTTTCAAACGCACACACAGTGTCGGCAGAGCAGCACAATTTTTCCCATTGTGTTCATCCAGCCGACATCAAAGGGCCTCTTTAACACAGCTCTGGGATAGAAATCATATGGCCCACTGGATCGTCTGATTTCGAAATAATTCTCCTTTTGTCCCCGCGCCGCCGGCTTCAAACAGGAAGGGGCGGGGCCAAACAGTCACCCCCCCCCCCGAAGATGGCACGGGAAGGGAGTGTAGAGTACTTTATATATACATCAAAAACAAGTGTCAAAAGGAGCCGCCGCGATAATCTGACGCTCAATGACGAGCGTAATGAGATTTGGAATAAAGTGGAATCAAGAGCGAGCGAGAGGGCGAGCGAGAGGGCGAGCGAGGCCCGCGGACTTCAAAGAGAGCGAGCGAGGTGCAAACTCGTCTTCTTTATCAGCGATGACACTGTCCGTATGATAATCAGATTTTTATAAACGCTGCTATTGTGTGTGTGTGTGTGTGTGTGGACTTCAAACACACCGACAGCAGAGGCTTTATCTGTCTGTGACACACAGCTGGGCTCAGACTGTGGGCGGGAGACACAGAGAGAGAGGGAGAGAGGGAGGGAGAAAAGAGAGGGGAATTTAGTTTGAGCGGGGGATGAAGAAGAAGAACGGGGGTGAGAGAAAGAGTGAGAGAGGTCAACCTCTCCCATCAGTTTGAGAATGATCTGTTTTTCCCAGCAAAGGTCACCAGCTGTTGACCCCGCCTCACCCCTTCACCCTCCCTTCTCTTTTTCTCCTCCCTCCCTTCTTTTCGCTCTTGCTCACTGTTGCCACTGTCTGTTGCTGTGGCCCTTGTGTGCATTTGGTGATTGTGTGTGTGTGTGTGTGTGTGTGTGTGTGTGTGTGTGTGTGTGTGTGTGTGTTGGTTCATCCTTTCTGCCACTGTTTATTCAGGTGGGCCACTGTGGTGTGTGACCCCTCCTCCTCCTCCTCCTCCTCCTCTCTCACACCAATAAATGACTGTCTATATATGTGTGTGTGTGTGTGTGTGTGTGTGTGTGTGTGTGTCCATCTGCTGGAAGGAGGGACTGACCTTGTTTTGACAGGTTTGTCCGTAGGGACACACACACACACACACACACACACACACACACACACACACACACACTAGGTTTGTCAAAAAAATGCTTATTTGCAGGTGTATTGATACGTACAGTGGCGTCTTCTTTCACACGATAAGTGACTGTGATTGTGATACTTTATTTAACAAATCCCAGCTTGAAGCTCAGAAATCTTGACCAGAAACCAAAATCACAGAAAATAAACATTGACGGGTAAATACTAGTGTATTTTGTTTTAGCACCAGGTTAAACAACTCAAACACTGTGGGTCATTGATGTTGACAGGTGACATTGAGGGACATTTTTTATACCTCGCACGTGTGAGTTGTAAAGTGTGCGGACGCTTTAAAAAAAATCCGTCTGTGTCACGTCCAGAGCTCCGTACAGTTCTTGTTTGGTGATTGATGGTATTGGGTCATTTTCTGGTTATTGGCTGTTCGAGTGAGAAATATGTGACGACCCTCACAAATATATACACAACATTAAGCTTTCACGAAGCAAACAAATTATTATTTAATTAATCCTCAACTACTTTGATAGTTGAATGGTTGCTTTGTGTGCTTTCTGATTTTTCAGCTTCTTAAATGTGAATATTTTCTGGCTTCTTTGTTCCATAGGGCAAATAACTTATTAAAACTCTACTCTCTAAAGACCCTACTTTTCAGGTTTGGTCAACATTTTCAGATGTTTCATGGACCTAACATTGAGAAAAGAAGTTAGTTGCAGCCCTAGACACAACAATGCGTTGTCAGTTTAAGACTGAAAACATTTCCCAGGTGTTTTCAAAGTAAAACAGAGCCAGCCGTGTTTTCTAAACTTCAGTTTTCAGAGCTGGACAAAAATCTTCTGAATCTTCTTGACTCTTTACCCTTAAAATGCTAATAAGCTTTCCCTGAAGTTGTTTTGGGGGAAGGTTCGTGTGGATGCAGACATTGACACTGAGACACATTCGTCCTGAGGGTTTACTCAGGAAGAGAAGCTGATATACCAAATCTAATGTCCATAATCTGATGAGATTCCCGTCCTCCGTAAGAACGCTGGCATGTTTTTAATCCTATTTCCCAGAAAGGGCTTTATGAATTAGTGTCTGTTAACATCCACACACCCTGGTAACATATGTTTACTTTTCTATCTGCTATTTTAATGTCTCTCCTGTCTCACCTGTCTCACCTGTCTCACCTGTCTCACCTGTCTTTAAGTTTGCAGTAGAGCTGCGTTTGGGTGTCTCTTCTGCCCCGTGGCCTTAAATGTCCTCGCATTATTTTCTCTTTGGCTGTCAGCGTTTCCCAGAATCCTCTCAGTGTCTGCGATTATGTTTGTTTGTAAAGTTTAGATCTTTCTCCTCCTCTCGTCTCCTCTCCGCTTCTGTCCTCTCCTCTTCTGTCCTCTCCTCTCGTCTCCTCTCCTCTTCTGTCCTCTCGGTTGTGCGACGCAAAGGTCGCCGTGCCCTCTGGAATGACACGTGACGACAGACGATCTTGAGTCAGTGGAAGAACGAACAAACGTCTGTTGAGATTCACAGGAATGATTTTCCCCTTGCTGATGTTTCCTTGGTCCTCGCTGCGTGTGATGATTTCCTCTTAAAGAAGAGTGATATGAGTCTTTATTTAAAGGTGGCTCTTCATTCATCTATTAGTGGTTTGGTCTGTAAAATGTTTCCCGAACCTCCGAATATTGATGGCACATCCCTCAAGCTGATGCTGACGATATTAAAAAAGGGTTAGATAGTGATTTAGTATTTCATTAATAATGAAATAGTAATTCATTCTTTTCCTGGAAACCAGCCCAGGTGTTCCTGCTTCTTTATCCTCTGTTGATTAAGCTTGATTAAGTCCTTGAGCCTCGACTTCATTCCATAACACTCTAAAATGCTCCTGTAAGTGGCTCTGGTCGATCACAGAGGCTCCGACCGTGTAATACATTTCAGGACTAAGCTCTTTGGAGAAGCACAGGTGTCCTTGGAATTGTTTAAAGAAGCCCCGCTTCTCTTGTTTGGAAGCTCTTAAAGCACACATTCTGTGTCGGGTGAAGACCACTTCACTGTTGTGTGTACCTTTCTCTCGCTGTGCCTGAGTGGGCTTTGGGGGAGGAGGGGGGGAGACAAAGACGGAAGCTTTTCTCTGGAAACACAAACACCTAATGCCTACTTTTGTGTGCGTTTTTCTTATTTGTTTTCCAGACATCACAATAAGATCAGAAGTATTGATGGCAGGCGGACTAGGGAGCTGGTGTCTGTGGAGACACTGGATCTGAGCAATAATGACATCACCGAGCTGCGGGGCCACAGCTTTCCTCCCGCTGGACTCCAGATCCGAGATCTGTAAGTATTTTTGCCGCTAAAACTACGATTAAACTCAGGTTTCTGCACTTCACGTGGGTTTTAATCGACCTCGTTCTGACTGGCGCTGGTGGGAACTCAAGCGTTTTTTGCCATTTTTGATTATTTCCTTATCGGCAAATCACACATTTTAGTTTTCAGAAAGTTATATGAATTAAAAAAAGATTCAGTTTTATCTGTGTATGTGTGGAAATAAGGCTGCAGCCATTGATATTAGCTGATAAAACCTGGGGCTTGTTATGATGTCACAATATAATGTGCTTCAGGTTCCTGAACAACAACAAGATCAACGTACTGGAACTGGGAGCTCTGGACCACCTGGGCTCGACGCTTCAGGTCCTGAGACTGAGCCGAAACCGCATCAGCCAGATCCCCGTGAAAGCCTTCCAGCTCCCGAGACTCACCCAGCTGTGAGTACCTACTGTTTTTGTTTTGTTATGTGAAGAAACGTGGAAATGTCTTTGTGGACGATTGCGTTTAGGCTGAAAACGAATGGGTTTCCCTCAGGTGTCGCTTCTTTTACAGAACTGGAAAGAACTAAGAGTTTAAATTAAGCGAGGAGGAGGAGGAGGAGTTTGCAGGGTGTGTGTTTCTGTGTGAGTGTGTTCAACATGTTGGATGATATCAGTGTGTGTGCTATACCTCCAGGGGTGGATATGGTCTGACTGGGCAAACACCCGAGGTGCATTATTAGTGATTTATTGCCGTCTTCCATATCCCCAAAGTGGTTTGTTCTGTCTCCACACTGTGCTCCATTATCTTTGTCAAACTTCCCTGCAGCGTAACACTGAGGTCTAACACATTTGTAGATCAACGCCTCCATTCTGCCTCCGAGTGAAGGGACTCTAATGGGAGTCCCGTGTGTGTGGTTTCCCCCAGGTGCCTTTTGTTGGCCAGGTGGCCCCAGTGACACTGTATCTATCTGCACATGCTAGCGGTTGATGCACATCGCACAAAAGGAACCTGCGTGGATGTTTATCTTTGCCAACCCGGGGGCTTTTGTGGCCTACACTCACACACACATACCTCAAGTACAGATTAGGCGTGGGACAATGGCTGAATGTTCTCTTTCCACCGTCGTGACCCAAATAAATGGAAGAACTTAGCAATTCATGGTCGGCTCTCGTCAGTGAGCTTTATGAAACCGTACAGATGCAGAATAAACGGATGACTTCATGTTTAATATGTGTCTGTGGAAGCGGTTCTTGTCTGTCTGCTCTTCTGCAGTAGGACCTGCACACACTGGTGCCCGTCGTTAAGTCACCTGCCAAGTTTGAAGCCTGTCGAGCAGTTTGGCACTCGCGCCACGAAAAGACAAGACTTTCCTTGCATTTATAGATGAACAAAGTGATGTTTTAATGTAACAAAAACATGGGATTAATATTAGTGAATATTGCATACGTTAGCAAGAATGTTACAGAACGTCGTAATATTCCAAAAAAAACATTGCATTACCAAAAAAGTTGACAGGAAACATGCCAACACCCCCTTGTGGCACTTGAAATAAAACACTAGGACTGTATGTTGGCGTGTCAGACACATTTCCAACCTACTCATGTGCAATAATAGCCATTTTCTTCATTTACGCCACACTATTTGAACCCTGATTTAAGGTACTCTTTACCACAGTGTTGGATGATACCACTCATACTGTTTCATCCAGAGTACAGAGTCGCTGAAATCTCAGGCTTTTTATGATACTTTGTATCAACATCAGTGCAATACTGGTGAAAATCGTTGGATTGGATATCGGGAAAATAAAAGTATGAAAACCAAAACGATGCAAAAACTCTAAATATGATATAACTACAAAGCACAGACTGTAAAACACAAATCCCCCTGATATGCAGCCACATCGTCACTTCTTTTCTTTGCGAGTGTGTGTGTGCGTGTGTGCGTGTGTGTGTGTGTGTGCGCGTGAACAGAGGCTGCAGGTGAACACAGCTGGCTCACTGCCACAGGTGGAAAGGACACAGCAGTGGAATGCACGTTTAATCGGAGGGTTTGTGGAAGGCAGTGTGCTGCAGCTGAAGCGTGCACGCTACACGACTCTCTGCCTGTGACTGTGGTGTGATGGATGGTCATGTACAGTAGAGCAAAAGCATTCCACAAGAAAAGAGAAGAAAAGGAGTTGGAGGGAGTGTGCAGGGTTTGTTCACATGCTTAAGTTGTCTCGTGTGTTTGTCTGTTTACCTTTCAGTGAGCTCAACAGGAACAGGATTCGCCAAGTGGAGGGTCTGACCTTCCAGGGTCTGTCCAGCCTGGAGGTGCTCAAGCTGCAGAGGAACAGCATCAGCAAACTGACCGACGGGGCCTTCTGGGACCTGGCGAAGATGAAAGTCCTGTATGTCATTTAAAACAACAACATAAGCCCTCATGTGTTGTGTAGAGCACGTTTGCCTCCATGTTTGCTGAACCTAAGCCGCTCAGAAATGATACGTGTGATGAATTTCTCACAGTTTAACATCAGCCTGATTTATTGAGTTTGGTTCCAGCGCGTCGCTCGCAGCAAACACACTTAACTCACTTAACAGACTAATCGTGTTCGGAAACAAGGGACTCTTTTGTGCGTTTTACTGGAAGTCGCTCACAATCTCGACCATCACAATTTGCTCTCGAGCCATCGAGCAATTTTTTACACATTACTCCCATTACACGCAAAATAACGCAGTAATTGTCGCAAATTGCGCTGCAACCTTTCAAACGCTGCTGCAGAGAAACGTGACTTCTGGTATTCTGTTGCCTGTGTGGGGTTAGTCTCGACTAAGTTCAGGATTTAGTCCTTCAGGCCGTCCTTCCTCGTGTAACACGATAGTCATTACACGGGGCAAACATCGATATCTTAATTTACAGTTTACTCTGCAGTAAACAGTCCCTGTTAGTTTCACTCGCCGTGCGTCGTAACTTCACGTCTCCTCGCGGTGGCGCTGCTCAAATGACTGAGGGGAAAGTTTACAGCGGGACGATGGCGGCGAAAGTTACGTTAAGAGACGCTTCATCCACGTTCAATACAGAGATTTCATGTCCTTTGTTCTCTTTGAACTTTTCACGTTAATGTTTTTGTTTTCTACAGATATTGCGATGGATCGCTGTGTGATTGTCTCGTGATGTATTGGTTACCACACAATCGCTGTATCGTGATATTATTGGTATCGTGTATCGTATCGTGAGCGACCCTGTAGCAAAATATGTCAATGAAATACAAGCTTGAAGACATTAAGGCGGAGCTCCGTTCAGCTCCAAGCGGCGCTCAATTGACGGAGTTAGCAAGTCCGTTACGTCAGGAACGGCACTGGGAATAATCATCAGTGTCACCGTACTCGTCTAAAGCGTGGATTCTGTCTCTCGGAACACTTTTGCAGATGACAGGTTCCCTCGTGACTCTCTGAAGGAGCCATTATTCTGTTTTTGTGTCATTCTGCTGACAGCTAGTTAGGTTATGCTAGACATAAACACCAACAGTCTCTACGTAACTGCTAGTAAAAGTACCAACACCTGCCTTTCTCCCTTGTGTCCCGCAGTCACCTGGACTACAACAGTCTGACGGAGGTGAACAGCGGCTCGCTGTACGGCCTGAGCTCGCTGCAGCAGCTCTTCCTCAGTAACAACTCCATCGCCCGCATCAATCCTGACGGATGGAAGTTCTGTCAGAAGCTGAGGGAACTGTGAGTACCAGCATCGTCGCCCACCTTTGTTTTCACACGAGAAACCCTCACGGCCGTGTGTGCCTGAAACTGGAACGAGGATTTGTTCTGTTGTGAAGTAAAGAAAACACATTTTTAATGCAGGGTCAACAACTTCAAAGACAGAAAACAGAAGAATCCAAAATAAAACAATAAAACAGAGACTTTCTTTCAATAAATAAACGACATAATATGCTGTAAACAGTCTCTTACATTAAATGTGTGATGTCTCTAAACTCTTGCAGCCTGAGAACCCAACGCTTCCTCTCACCCCCAACCCCTCAGCCCTCACCCATATCAACCGCCTCACCTTCCCCAGGGTTACATGACATTGTGTTTTTAACACTCAATACTGCGCGCTATTCTCAGGATAAGCCTGTTTATCCCATAATTAGAGCTGGGCTCAGCAGCACTCAAACCCTCGACAAGAGTTTTTGTAGTCAGTTTTGAAGCGCGGGGGCGGGGGGGCGGTTTGGCGTGTAATCCTCTTCCAGTTGTGTTGTGGCAATTACACCGAGGGATCGCCTTCGCCCGTCCTGTTGTCGGGTAAATGAGGAGTTATTATCTGAGAGTCTTTCCTGCTGTGTTGACACGGCGGCCGTATCGCTTCCGTAAAGTGCTGAGCTCAGCTGAGGCGTTGCTAACTGCCACCGGAGAGCGCGCGGCACCTGTGATTGTGTAACCGTCAGAAGACGTCCATGTCAGTGCCACTTCCTGTGCGCGGGGCATCGACAATGACAGATTGCCGTCAGCGGCGTCCACCGAATCATCATCGTCGTCGTCGTCGTCGTCTCTGTCGTCGTGGTCCTGGCTCCACACCAGTGGTTATATGACTTTATTATGTGGAGTTCTGATAAACCCTGTGGTTGATACAAGAGAGAGTGACTGCTGGTTTATGAGACGCCTGTTATTACATTTCCAATGAGAATCTCTGCACACATGAGCGGTCAAGCAGAGCCAAGGTCTGACCGCAGAGACACAACAAACAAACAAGCTGAAGGTTTATGTTCCTATGCGTATATACAATATATAAAATTGAGTTTTAATCAAATTATTTCTTAATGGTCTTAGGTGTTGCAAGTATAGCTCAAATGTGCTGGATTGTCACGTTTTATTGTCTCTAAAAAGTGGTTCCTTTATATAGAAGGATACTTTCTATCATGGAGTAATTCACTTTGATACGATTCCATGATATATTCAATCAATTTCCAAATAATAGTAAATGAGTTGCTTCAACTAACTTGTTATTGTCATTATCCATTAATCTGTCGAATAAATGATCAATGCATTAGTTGTTGAGTGCATAAAATGCCAGAAAGTGTTGATTTCTGTTTTTAAAACCTCACTTTTAATGATTTCTTTGTCCTGTGGAGCAAAAAAACCCAGGAAATGGAAGAATTAGTGATGAAAATAGTTGATACTGTCATGTAGTGGACCTAATAACGATGATGCACTGCAGGCTCACAGTGGAAAAACATGGATAATCTCAGAAGGAGCCACCTGTTGTGTTTAATCTGGCACAATTCCACAGAACATAAAGCATTACCGTTGCTTTTCAGATCCCTAATGTTCACGTGATGGATTTCATTCTTTTGTATCCGATTAGAATTTAGAGCTGGATGTGAACATAAGTGTTATTTGGAGGGTGACATTATCTTCCCCTGGGGTTTACCACATGCTCATGTCGCCCTATAAACGCTGGACGCTGGATATAAAGTTCAGACCTTGAATTTCTTTTTTTTTCATCCCCGTCAAAACGGTCTTTGCTCCTCAGTCGAGCTCAGATTTCTGTGGCAAATAGACACGGAATCAGCCGTGAAATGAAATTAGAATGATGTCGCCACATGTTTTATGCAGACCTGTCAACTCTTTCCAGACCACACACACACACACACACACACACACACACACACACACACACACACACACACACTCTGTCTCTGCGTCCCCCTGCGTCTCATGGTCTCTTCCGTTTCCTGCTCTCTGCAGAAATCTGTCGTACAACAACCTGACTCGTCTGGACGAAGCCAGCCTGGCCGTGCTGGGCGACCTCCACACCCTGCGTCTGGGCCACAACTCCATCAGCCACATCACAGAAGGAGCCTTCAGAGGCCTCAAGGCCGTGCGCGTCCTGTAAGTACCCCGACAAACCGACTCATTATGGTTTTGCACCTGTGGATGATGTGCCACTCGGGAGCTGTGAAAGCTGAGATGTTAAATTGGTTTTGCTGGTGTGACATTTGATATTTAGGCTTGAGTTGACTCAAGTGAGCCGGGGTTGTTTACTTTCAAAGCCAGGTTTTTTTTTATCTCATTTGCCTTTATGGCTATCGGATATGAATCTCATAAGCTGACAGATCACTTCATATCCAGATCACGAAGCGTGATTAACGTCTCATTCCTAACTTTTTCCTGTCCTAACAGGCACTTTGTTTGTGTAGTCTTGTGCTCTCTCGTCCTTTTTGATCGGTCGGTTTATTGTCAGAAACTTGATACGGCAGCACCTAGGCCAAGCAGAAAGGGAATTTGTAACATGAGGGTTGCTGGTTTGAGTCTCCTCTAGGTCAAAGGCCGAGCCTAATCCTTATTGCTCATTGTTACATGGACACTAACTCACTGACTGCTGGTTCCAAGCCCGAATAAATGGACACGAGTGTAAATGACACACACACACACAGAGTGTAAATGACACACACACACACACACACACAGAGTGTAAATGACACACACACACACAGAGTGTAAATGACACACACACACACACACACACACACACACACACACACACACACACAGAGTGTAAATGACACATGCACACACACAAAGAGTAAATGACACACACACACACACACACACACAGAGTGTAAATGACACATGCACACACACAAAGAGTGTAAATGACACACACACACACAGAGTGTGTAAATGACACAGCACACACAAAAGAGTGTAAATGACACACACACACACACACACACACACACACAGAGTGTAAATGACACCTGCACGCACACACACACACAAACAAGTGTAAATGACACACACACACACACACACACACACAAATGACACACACACACACACACACACACAGAGTGTAAATGACACCGCACACACACACACAAACAAGTGTAAATGACACACACACACACACACACACACACAGAGTGTAAATAACACACACACACACACACACACAGAGTGTAAATGACACACACACACACACACAGAGTGTAAATGACACACACACACACACACACACACACACACAGAGTGTAAATGACACACACACACACACACAGAGTGTAAATGACACACGCACACACACAAACAAGTAGAACATTGAGACTTTAGACATTTCCCTGGTCTTAAGTCTTTTTAACTGATCTTCTTGATTTCTGTGTCTCTTCCTGCGACGTCACTCTGACCAATCAGTGGCCGGCAGTCTGGCGATGTCACACATAGTTCCTACTCAGCACACTTGGACCCTCGTTAGAGCAGGTACTAAAACAAGTACCTGGTGCTATGCTAGTGGAGCGCAGCTTAACTGTGCTGAGGCGAGTAGAGCCGGTAGAAACACGCCATAAAACTTCGATATCGACTATCAGTTGCCTCCTCGCTAATGTCAGATCTAACAAAGGTGTCGTCACCTCCCACTTCCAAGAAGTGTGACCAACGGACATAGATTAAAATGCCTCTGTACGCTAACTGGATAACTGGACAGACCTACAGCCAATCAGAGCAGTGATCTGGAATGATGTAGAATGATCTAGAATGATGTAGAATGATGTAGAATGATGTAGAATGATGTAGAATGATGTAGAATGATCTAGAATGATGTAGAATGAGGTATGCGGAGTGAAAACATGTCAACAAACATGCTTGTTGTTGTAGTTTCTAACTTGCCCGGGGGAGCAAGTCACTTTAAATGGAAGCAACAGCCCAATCAAAACACAGCTGCTCTTCTGTTGTGGTCGCCATGTTGGATGTTTACAAAGTCACTAGTTTGTTGTCATCGCGCGAAGCCCCGCCTCTTGCAGTTGGCCAAAACGGCGTCCTTGCCAGACGAGGCGTCCGTAAAGCACAGACATCATTTGATAATAATGGTTTTCATCCATGCGACAGAAGCAGCTCCTCTTGTCACGTTGTCCTCCCTCGTCCACGTTCATCCATGTCAAAGAAGAAGAAGAAGAAGAAGCAGCTCAGTGTTTTTCATGGTCACATGTTTATCATAACTGAGCAGGCCTGTTTGTGTTCATGTCACTTCTGCTCTTTTATCTGCGCTCAGTGCTCATGCATCACTGTAGCCTCAGACTCTGTAGCAACTTATTTTCCACGTTTTTTCCTCTCTTTCCTTCCTTCCTTCTTTCTTTCTTTCTTTGTCTGGTTTTGTTTGAGGTTTTCTGTTGTGACTTGGCCGCTGGTTCCCAACAAACTTGGCTGTAAAAGTGTTCTGTGTCGATCGGCTCCTTTGGGAGATCCTGCTTTTAGAAGTCATGAATAAAGAGGAGAAGAAGTTTTTGTTTTGTTTTGTTTTGTTTTTCTGCTCTGATTCACCTTTTGCACAATCAGCCCCAGAGAAAGGGAGGGGGAGGGGGAGGAGGAGGAGGAGGAGGGAGAAAGGCAGGGGATAAATCCAGGAGAAAACATGGGGGTCTTGGTTCCTGACCAAGGTCCTTTTGGCTGTACCTCTTCCTTGTGAGAGAGCCAGCGAGCAGAGCAGTGCCAGTGCTTGCTAGAGAATCTCAAAGCGAGGTGACAAGCCAAGGCACATAAGACTCTCTCTCTCTCTGTGTCTGTGTCTGTGTCTGTGTCTGTGTTGGCACTTGTTGCTTGATAACTAGCTACAGAGAGATGCCGAGTGTTGGACAAGAGGCTGAACCATATCTCTGCTCTTTCCTCACATTTTCTGCCTTGTCTTAAGTTGCTCTCTTTGTTTATTTTGGCCTCCCTCCCTCCCTCCCTCCCTCCCGCCCAGTGGCACACTTAGTGCTTATATCTCTCCTCTGATATCCTAAGCATCTTCTGTCATCTCCTGGTCCACAGTGCGTTCGCTGTTTCTCTGAGGCAGGCCTAATGTAATCAGTGTTGGGAGGACAGGCAGGAGCTGGGCCCTGAAAAGGATCCGGGGAAGCTTTAATTGTTTCTGCTGCTGCCGGTCGCGCTGGCATGAGGCTGGAGCCTGCGCCGGGTGTGAAAGCTCCAAACAAGCCGTCCTGCCCTCTTAATTCGGCCGTGGCGTTGAAGGTGGGAGCGGGGGAGTTCCCGGCTCATCGGGGGCCCGGTCTCCCGCGCTCCACGGCCCCCACCACTGGCTTTGCTTTAACAAGGCAACAGCCATTCACATGCAGCCAGCCAGAAAGAGAAGGAAATTGGCAGCCACAGTCCAGTCGGATGAAGACACCAGCCAATAGAGACTGAATAGAAGCAAAGGGGGTGTTAGAGATGGGAAGCAAAGGGAGGAGGTGGAGCGGAGGCTGCTATTGTGGAGGTGGTCAAAGGTGTGGCTGACCATTAACCTCAAAGGCCTTTCTCAGATTTGAAAGTCTTTAATGGTTGAAAAGGA
>NC_058024.1:1007500-1026970 GCF_019176455.1 Solea senegalensis
TCAAATCTCTATCTTTGACAATATTGAACATTAGACGGCCTTTTCTGACTGGAATCTGAAGATCCTGCTGCGTTGTAAACAGTCTTCCTGTTCTCTTCCACAGTCCTCCCGTCCTTTGTCAAGACCCCCAAGGACAGCACCATCCGGACGGGCCACCCCGCCCGGCTGGAGTGCGCCGCCGAGGGACACCCGTCGCCGCAGATCGCCTGGCAGAAGGACGGCGGCACCGACTTCCCGGCCGCCCGCGAGCGCCGCATGCACGTCATGCCCGAAGACGACGTGTTCTTCATCATGGACGTGAAGCCGGAGGACATGGGCGTGTACAGCTGCACGGCCAGGAACACGGCGGGCACCATCTCTGCCAACGCCACGCTCACCGTCCTGGGTAAGAGCCACTTCCTGTCCCGTGGTTTTTCCCCTGTGCGCTCAGCTGGGATTTAAACGAGGTTTTTGCAGAATGAGCCGCTTTATATTTGTTCTCGGGCAGCTGTGGCCTTGCTGCAGGGTCAGGGGTCAGAGGTCACAGTTGGGGGTCAAAGGGCTGGGGGTGGAGGAGTGAGAGGCACTCATAGAAGGGTGTTTGTTAGGCATTCCCTCCCCCTCTTGTCTCGGTGGGAGGGACAGTCACGGCTGCTTCACTGCAGGCCTCAGTGCTCACGCTTTATTGTTTTACACGGTTCAATCAAACAAAATGGAGCCCGCGCTCCTGTCACCATCATGTACATCGTCTTTGTCAGCGAACACCACGTACCTGAAGGTATTTCAGCAGCATGTTGTGAGACTTGTGAGACAACAAGAGAGACAGACAGACAGACAGACAGACAGAGAGAGAGACAGACAGAGCGAGAGAGAGACCGAGCGAGAGAGGGACAGAGAGAGAGAGAGACCAAGAGAGAGAGAGAGAGACCAGTGCACGGTCTGTGAGAAAGGCCGGGGGTGGGGGGGGGGGGGTCTACAGTTGAGGGGCCCTGTCTGGAAAAGAGTGGCAGGGAAGAAAAATGGGAGCCAAAGAAGAACTGGAATGGTTGGAGAGAGAATGTGTGTGTGTGTGTGTGTGTGTGTGGGAAGGTTTTAAAAGAAAGGTGGGAGGAGGGTGGGGTGGGGGATTGATGGAGAAAGTCTTGATAGAAGAGTGAGGGGCTGAAGTGGGTTAAGTGAGATCTCTTAATCTGTGTGCGTCCCACTGTGATGGGAAGTGCTCACTGTGAGAGGAGAGGCCGACACACACACACACACACACAGACAGACAGACAGACACACACACAGACAGACACTCAAACTTTCTTCTTCACACACTCATTAGAACAGAAACTAAACTTTAATCCTAATCTTAAACCAGAATTCAAATTAAATCTTAAGTCTTAAACTCAGTCCACACAGTTTAGTTAAAAACGTTGACTTTTTGTTGCCAGGGAGACGTCGAGTCCACATGGAAACTGTGTCGAGTGAATACACTACTTTAGTAAGACGATGATGTCATAGCCCCACCTCCCTGACCCTTAACCCCGCGTGACAACAACATTTACTGTCTGTTTAACGGTGTTACAGCACCACTTACAGGCCGTGGAGGGAGATACTTCCTGAAACCATGCCATCTGTGGCCTTAAACTTAGCCTTGTTAGGACCAGGTTTTTAAGTCTCCATGAGGACTCCTGGTCCAGTAAAAGTCCTCTGTTCTTACATTGGTCTTATTACATGTCGTCTTAAAGCACTTCGACTCAACGCTTGTCGTTCACAATGCGACAAATGTTAGAAATTGAGTTTAAGAGCGTCACAGTGCCACCTACAGGCCTGGCATATAAACTACAGCGTTTTCTTAGCACGATGCTGCGTTCACTTACTTCTAAGAAAAAAAATCATATTAGGTAAAATTGTGTTTCTTTGTTTAAAAAAAAGGCCCGCCTGCCTGTCTGTCTGTCTGTCTGTCTGTCTGTCTGGATCACGTTGATCCCACAGAGAGAACAAAGCAGAAACCTGAGAGCAGAAATGTAAAACGTGGACGCGGCAGAATAACAATGGAGTAAAAGAAAGCGCTGACCCTCAGGGATCCTGCTCTCTGGTGTCTCCCGCAGAAACCCCCCACCTCGCTCAGGACCTGGAGGACCGCAGCGTGGTGGTCGGCGACACCGTGGCCCTGCAGTGCAAGGCCCTGGGGAGCCCGCCGCCGCGCATCACCTGGCTACGCAACGACCAGCCGCTGCGCCCGTCCGAGCGGCACCACTTCACCCCGGGGAACCAGCTGCTGGTCATAGGCTCCGCCTCCCTGGACGACGCCGGCCGCTACACCTGCCTCATGTCCAACACGTTGGGCACGGAGCGCGCGCACAGCCAGCTGGTGGTGACGCAGCGCAGGAGCCCGTGCGCCGCGGCGTCGGGCCCCAGCACCGTCACCATCGGGATCATCGTCATCGCCGTGGTGACCAGCATCGTGGTGACGTCGCTGGTGTGGGTGTGCATCATCTACCAGACCAGGAAGAAGAGCGAGGAGTGCAGCGTCACCAACACGGGTGAGTTCACGCTAACGTGAGGCTAACGTCTGTTTGTCACACATATTTAAAGTAAATGATCGTTAAAAATAAACAGCACAAATAATGATTTTAGGGCCATGATTCAGGATTTTCTACTAATTAAGTTAGTCGTTCTTTGGTCCCTAAAATGTTAATGTTGATTATTTCAAATGTCTAATTTTGTCCTCAAACCAAAATGATTCTATGATCATTTTAAACACTTCACAAAACGTCTAAACTTCTCAAAGTCCATGAAGAAAATCAGTGATTTAATGTCTAAACACAGTGACGTGGATGTAGATGTTGGAGAGTTGATGAGTTTTCGTCACAAAACTTCAAAACCCCCAAATGATCTCGTTTAAGTGGAAATCAACTCACAACCTGGTTGTTTTGTGTCTGTCGCAGACGAGACCATCGTCCCCCCCGACGTGCCCAGTTACCTCTCGTCCCAGGGAACTCTGTCTGAGCGTCAGGACGTGTGCATCCGCGTGGAGGCCGGCGCTGGACCTCAGCCCAACGGACACGTCGTGGACACAGCAGGTAGTTAGTCTCTGCTCGTGTGTGTGTGTGTGTGTGTGTGAGTGTGTGTGTGTGTGTGAGTAGTGTGAGTGTGTGTGTGTGTGTGTGTGTGTGTGTGTGTGTGTGTGTGTGTGTGTGAGTGTGTGTGTGTGTGTGTGTGTGTGTGTGTGGTGTGTGTGTGAGTGTGTGTGTGTGTGTGTGTGTGTGTGTGTGTGTGAGTGTGAGTGTGAGGTGTGTGAGTGTGAGTGTGAGTGTGTGAGTGTGGTGTGTGTGTGTGTGTGTGTGTGTGTGTGTGTGTGAGTGTGTGTGTGTGTGTGTGTGTGTGTGTGCGTGTGAGTGTGTGAGTGTGAGTGTGTGAGGTGTGTGTGTGTGTGTGTGAGTGTGTGTGTGTGTGTGTGTGTGTGTGTGTGAGTGTGTGTGTGTGTGTGTGTGTGAGTGTGAGTGTGAGTGTGTGAGTGTGAGTGTGGTGTGTGAGTGTGTGTGTGAGTGTGTGAGTGTGAGGTGTGTGTGAGTGTGTGTGTGTGTGTGTGTGTGTGTGTGTGTGTGTGTGTGAGTGTGTGTGTGTGTGTGTGTGTGTGTGTGTGTGTGAGTGTGAGTGTGAGTGTGTGTGTGTGTGTGTGTGTGTGAGAGGTCAGCGTCAGGAGTATTCACAGCAGACTGTGGTGATCTTCTGTCTGCAGGTTTCGACGGCGCAGTCGTTTGCACAGATTGTTTGGAAAACGGTAACAACTACACCAAAGACTCAGACTACCTGACGCACAGCTACGGCCCCGCCGGAGCCAACGAGTACCAGCAGTACTCTCTGCCGCCGCCGTACTCCAACTTCTACCAAGCGGAGCACCGTGACGCGGGCTCGCCTGCCGCGCCGCTCTGCAACGGGACACCCAACGGCGTCCGGAAGGACGTCCAGGGATCCACGTTCCCCAAAAGCCACAACACGTTACAAGGAAACCACCACGACAGAAACGGTAAGACGAGCGGAGAGGCGTCGGATTGCAAACGTTGTGTAATCAAAAACTAATTAACGCAGTCATACATCCACTGGACTTCCTCCAAGCCTCAAACTCTTTCAGTTTATCTTAGAATATCGTTTCTCTCAGGTGATTCCGTGACCAAGTCTCAGCGATTTCCTTTCAACGCCATCGTTGATGGATCGACTCCTCTGACATGTGACAGTGTCTCATAGCTGCTTCTCCCACGAGCCCTCGGGAGACAGAACGCAGCCAGAGTTTGTCCTCTGCTGCTGTTACTGCTGCTGCTGTAACTGCTGCTGCTGCTGCTGTTACTGCTGCTGCTGTAACTGCTGCTGCTGTTACTGCTGCTGCTGCTGTAACTGCTGCTGCTGCTGTTGCTGTAACTGCTGCTGTTGCTGCTGTAACTGCTGCTGCTGTAACTGCTGCTGCTGCTGCTGCAACTGCTGCTGCTGTTACTGCTGCTGCTGTAACTGCTGCTGCTGCTGCTGCTGCTGTAACTGCTGCTGCTGTTACTGCTGCTGCTGTTACTGCTGCTGCTGCTGCTGCTGCTGCTTACTGCTGCTGTAACTGCTGCTGCTGTAACTGCTGCTGTTACTGCTGCTGCTGTTGCTGCTGCTGCTGTAACTGCTGCTGTTACTGCTGCTGTTGTAACTGCTGCTGCTGTAACTGCTGCTGTTACTGCTGCTGCTGTTGCTGCTGCTGCTGTAACTGCTGCTGTTACTGCTGCTGCTGCTGTAACTGCTGCTGTTACTGCTGCTGCTGCTGCTGTAACTGCTGCTGCTGTTACTGCTGCTGCTGTTACTGCTGCTGCTGCTGTAACTGCTGCTGCTGTAACTGCTGCTGCTGCTGCTGCTGTAACTGCTGCTGCTGCTGTTACTGCTGCTGCTGCTGTAACTGCTGCTGCTGCTGCTGCTGCACGTCAGGGCCTGTTCTGAGATTGAGCGTCCCTAACCACGAAGTAGAACCAGAGGAATTGGCCTCCAAATACCAAGTCTCACCTCCACAGGTCCACACAGACCTGCACACACATTCCACCACCTCTGTGTCCCGGAGCTCAAAGTACAGTGTGTTCGTCTACAGAGAGTTTTTATTGTCATAATAAAACAAAGACATTTAAGAAGATTAAAAATCACTGATGCAACAACAAGAGCTGCAGTGATTCATAGATGACTACATTAATTGTCCACTACTTTGATAATGAATCCATTTATTTTATTAATTCACTTATCGTTTTCAGTTTTGCAGCGTCTCTGGAGTCTTAGCAGAGTCTGACAAAGTTGAAAGGTCGGAACGTTCTGGAACATTAAGGCTCTTTTCAGAGTCTCTAGAGTCTTTGCAGGATTTCTATAGTCTGCAGAGTCTTTGTAGAGTCTTTGAAGAGTCTCTAGAGTCTTTGCAGAGTCTCTAGAGTCTTTGCAGAGTCTCTAGAGTCTTTGCAGGATTTCTAGAGTCTTTGCAGAGTCTCTAGAGTCTTTGCAGGATTTCTATAGTCTGCAGAGTCTCTTTGCAGGATTTCTAGAGTCTTTGCAGGATTTCTAGTTCTCTTGCTCTAGAGTCTGCAGAGTCTTCTTTGCAGGATTTCTAGAGTCTTCTCTAGAGTCTTTGCAGAGTCTCTGGAGTCTTTGCAGAGTCTCTAGAGTCTTTGCAGGATTTCTAGAGTCTGCAGAGTCTCTAGAGTCTTTGCATAGTCTCTAGAGTCTTTGCAGAGTCTCTAGAGTCTTTGCAGGATTTCTAGAGTCTGCAGAGTCTCTAGAGTCTTTGCAGAGTCTCTAGAGTCTTTGCAGAGTCTCTAGAGTCTTTGCAGAGTCTCTAGAGTCTTTGCAGAGTCTCTAGAGTCTTTGCAGGATTTCTAGAGTCTGCAGAGCCTCCAGAGTCCTCGAGTCCCTGAACTCTTTGCAGAGTCTCAGACTCTTAAAGTCCATCAGTGTGAATTTGTCATAAATGTGTCATCGCAGTCACAGTTTCTAACTCCACCTTCTCCGTCCATGTGTCCCTCAGTCAGGACAGCGGGACAGACGCCGACGTGTCCACCACTGGAGGAAGACTCCTTCCACAAGCCGGTGAAGCTGCCCACGGCGACGAACCACGTTCACCCCGACACAGACTGTGAGCACGAGCTCAGGCAGACTCTACTGTCCAACGGACACGCCCACAGAGCCTCCGACAGCGAGAGCGCCCCCCTCAGGAGAGCCAGCGACTAGCAGAAACATGGACTCGAGGATTTGGACATTTTTGGGGAAAACATATTTTTTTTGCACTGGGAAATAAAACTGCTACCTCAAATCGAGGCGATCGTCGATCCTGAGCCTCCTGGATCTGGACTGACCGCGAGCGCCAGGAGGAGGAATCCGCGGGGGAGGGGCTTCCGGAGTTTGAAGGCGGAGCTTGTGTGGGTGGCGTCCCATCTGAGCGTATCAGCTGTACATAGTTATAAACCTTCCCCTGGGAGGTGACCAATAAAAATTCTAGCTCTAAAGAAAAGAAATGTGACTTGCATTTGAAGCATGTAAATGTAGGGAATTTTTTTACAGTGTATGTAAATGCAGGGGGCGGAAAAAAGGAGAAATAATACCTTTGGACATTTGACTGTACATAAGAGTTTTCTTATATATTATATATTATATAGCTTTTACAAAAAAAAGAGTATTTGAATTTATGTGCATGACAAAGAAAAAAGGAGTGATGGTATTTTTATTTTTATTCAAAAACTAAAAACAACAACTACAAAAACAGCCTTTTCAGCTTTTACCAACATTCAGCTGCGGTGCCTTATTTGCATGATCAAAGAACGCATTTTATCGAGAGAGACGTTTGGCGACGGATCATTTTTATCGCAACTAAACAACAGCAAAAAAAAAAACACTTGATAGCACTTGAATGTTTTTTTTCTTCTTCTTTCTTTCCTGTAAAAATGCTGCCAAACGCGGTTCGCTCTCGTTATCGTATGAAGGAAGAGAGTTTGATGTCCAGTGGTCACATGGTTCACGGTACGATGTTTGAAGCACTTTTTTTATACTCACTTCACAAAGAAGCAGATTTTGTACGAAGAAATCTGCCCACGGGACTTTTTTTCAACGTATTTTTGACGCGGTTACGTCGTAAAGTCGGTACGTTCTGGAACATTTGAGGCTCAAAACCACACGTTACTGCAACGCTGCTCTGAGCTGGTTTTAGACGTAAGAATCGTCTTCGTCACTCAAGTCAGGTTTTGTTCTTTCTTGCCGTCAAAGTGACTTTGGCTCAAGTTTTCATCCAAACGTGAGCTGGAGCCTGAGATCTGGAGCCGGAGCTGGAACTTGTGAAGCTGTAAAAGCCAATAAATGACAAACGTCACTTCAGAAGCAGCAAAGTGCAATTGGCCAAAATCCTTCTGGTTTGAATTTTTATACAAAAAAAATAGGACAAAAACAAACGGAGGAGGAGGGGGAGGAGGGGGGAGGAAGAGGGAGGAGGAGGATGAACTGTGTCGTTATGTTACTGCTGTAAAGTTCCTCTGTCGTTCCACCTCAGTCACACCACAAACACCTTCTCAGTATCACGTTGTGAAAAACGAGCTCCAACCAAAACGTGAGAGGAATAACGCAGATTAGAGATTGTCCCCCGTGTGGAGGACACGTGTCCTCTGGTTCCACCAATCCCAGTGTCAGCAGGTTGAAAGGAAAAAAAAAAAAAAGGGACAAGAAGACGGAAGCGAGGAGCGAGTTGATGTTCAGAGTAATTTATTGTTGAAACAAACTTGTGTCTGAAACGGTTTTTTAGTGCCAGTGTCAAAGCTACAGACGCTGAAGTCTAACATGGCGTTGAAGTGTCTAATAAAAATCACATTTTGTTATTAAGACCAGTGTTTGCTTCTTCTGTCTCGCTCAGACTCAGAAATCCGATCACGAGTGGACAACGCTGGGGACAGATTTGGGATTTATAATCCACGCGGGAAAAAGACTTTCCCTGTACGATCTTTGTCTTTGTCGCTCTTGTCTCTTTAAGAATTTTAAGGACAAAACTAAAACTTTCAACTAAGAAAAGACAAGTTCAAGAGTTTTAAGGACTGACACAAGACCAAGTCTTTAAAAGGACCGAGACTGAGACGAGACCTTTTAAGTCTTTTAGAGATTAAGACAAAATATTTGAGGGACTGAGACATGACAGGACCAAGACTCTGAAGGACTGACACAAGAGCAAGTCATTCAAGGACCGAAACTGAGACAAGACGACCAAAACAGGGACAGAGGAAAAAAAAGACAAGACCTTTAAGGACTGACACAAGACCAAGTCTTTTTAGAGACAAAGACCAAAACAAGACCCAGACTTTCAGTGACCAAGACTGAGACAAGACCAAGTCTTTTTAGAGACAAAGACCAAAACAAGACCCAGACTTTCAATAAATATTTGTGTGTGTGTGTGTGTGTTCACACCTGAACTTAACACTGTCCACAGAGGAGGCGGGGTCAATCAGGTCACATGTTCAAACTGCAGGTCGTCATCGCTACACCTGCTAGCGGCTGAGTTAGCATTTAGTGCCGCTCGCCTGAAACAAAGACATGAAACTCAGAGACCTTCATCCACACACACAGTCTGGTTTCCATGACTTCAGAGGACCTTACATTGACTCACACTGACTTTAACCTAACCATACAACACGTCTTATGAGGACTTGTCCCCACAAAATGAGTAATACCAGAAACACACACACACAGACTATTGTTGGTGCCACAACAAAAACACACACATGAAAACAGAGTTAATGTTGTGAGCAACATTAACTCCCTGAAGCTCCGAGCTGTTGAAACTGGCTGCACTGAGGGTCGTGACAAAGCGCCTTCTGTAATCTGCTGAGTCATGATTCACTGAGGCTAACGCTGCGTCACATTTACATCGGAACTGAGAAAACTGGTTCAGTGACATCAGCCCCGATCGGTTCAGCGTGTTCCAGCGGAGAAGTCGGACAACGAACCGCTCTACACGTGCAAACGTCGTAAAATAACACGTCTACGGACGAGAATGAAGCAGTAAAATGTGTACGACTTATTTACCGTGAAACAAAGAAGTCGTCGTAATTATTATCCAATGTGAATCAAATTTCCGAGTAGGGAATTCTGAGCTACTATGAATGCACCATAAACCTATTATTCACCTTAAATCTGAAGTATTTAACAACATAAACGGTGTCACTTTATTTCACTCCACTTTTAACCAGATTTACAGTAAAAATCTGCAAAAGTTCAACATAATCCACAAAACCTCGACCAAATCAAATATAGATTTACAGACGCTCCTGCAGGTGCAGATGAGCTCAGTCGTGCTTCGGTGAACGAGATTTTACTGCGTCTCTTTCCTCAGTGACTCTTGAACTCTTTAACGGTGGCTGCAATTAAAACAGAGGAGAAAATTATGGATAAAGTGTTAAAAACGATGATGAAACATCGTAGAAGCGTCATCAGAAAAGCACAGAGAAACAAGAGGGTCTTAAATTCATCCCTAAGAAACATTAAAGCTGCAGTGTGTGATTTCTTTTAAAATCCAAACAAATGTCTAGAAAACATTTTATTTTAAGAACAGACACAAAAAAACAATGAAATAAATGAGGAAAGTTTGCCTGTTTATCATGATTCATATTTTATTGTTGTTTTTGTTGGGCGTGTTAAAAAGGTTGCTTCAGTGATAAATGGTAACTCTTATTTTTGTCATGATCAATAATGATGATGATAATAATAACATGGAGTTTGCATGTTGTCCCCGTGTGTGTGTGGGGTTTTCCTCCTTCCCGCAGTCCAAAAACATACAGATTAGGGGAATATGCAAATGACATACTCTAAATTGACCCGTAATGGACACCCACCCCCAGATGAGTCTGTGAATAAAGACCACAGCATTTCTGTTAAAGAAGACCAAACAAAGGCAGAAGAAGAACAGAAATAATCCAAAGTTCTGCACCGCAGCAAAAATCCTTCACAGCTCGTCTACGGCAGCTAAAGAAGAGACACCGGCGTTTGTCGAGTTCAGTCTGCTTCCCTCGTAGCTGTTCTCTTGTTTCTTGGAGGCACGGCCCTGCCTTCACTGGACGGAGGTGCTGCCCCCTGGAGGTGTTCATCCCGACGCTCTTCCACCACGGACCCAGAGGGCGGGGCTTCTATAGCAGAGTGCGGCGGACCTTCTCGTAAGCTCCCAGGAAGATGAAACCCCCCGCGCTGATGAAGGTTATCCTCGGTATGCTACCTGCAAACAGGCTGCAGAGAAAAATGAAGAACGTTATTTCAGTTTAACATAATTCACAAAATTCTCCGCTAAATTCAAATTTCAGCAGCACGACTCACGTTCACGCATCGCTCTAACGTTTGAAGGTGGAAGCTCTCGATGCTCGCTCTCGACCAGAATTTAGCAGAACAGCTTCCGTCATGGCCGAGCACATAGCAAGAGTTGCTAATGTTGCTAAAGTGATAGAAATGTGATGTTGGGAGAACTTTGTTCAACAAAGACATTGTGGCCACAGGGAGAAAAACCTTGTCCGAGACCTTTGTTCTGGACTTTGAGATAAATCTACAAAGGCGATTTGATTGGCTAGCATCTTTTGGTGTATTTGCTTTATATGTTGTACTAACTACAAATCTCTGAACTTATATGTCTCTGAATGTGTCAACTTATACAGTTGACACATTTGACAGCACTCCATTTAAAGTGAATGAGGAACAGGATTGAGGGACAATATTGGGTGTCTCCGTGAGAAAAGAATCTTCTAAAAGTTCATAACATGAGAGGAAAAGTATTGAGCAACACTTTGTTCTGTCCTTTTCTGTTGCTCAACTAATTTGAAAGAGTCACTTGACTGCGTGTTAATCAGGATTTGCTGGGAACAAGGCCTCGCGCATGGGGCACTGACGGCCCCATGGAAGCGAGTTGACCATGAGTCACTTAAAAAAAGAGGACCACGGGTCCAAGATCCAGATATGGGACCTCAGAAAGACAAACGCTGACGCAGCAGAGGTCAGAAGATGTGACGGGACATGAGAAAGAGAGCACCCATCGTCCAGGGACCCGCCTCCACCTCCACCCTCCCCACTACGCACAGCTGTTTTTGGGATTAAGCTTCAAGCCCCCACTGTGGGGGCTCCCTGGAGGCTCCCCTCCCCTCCTCTTGCTCTCCCTCCCTCTCTTTCAGTGCATGACTGATGGCCAGATGACATCCACACATGTCCTTCTACTGTCCATCTATCCACTTCTCTCCCGCCTCGCTGTCCAGCGACAGCCCCCTCAGCTGGCTCCGACGTTTGGGGATTTCTCGCCCGTGTCTTTTTCTTGCTGCGTCATCCACCTCGCAGACACGTGCTAGCTCCATCCCATCTGTTCATCTACCATTCTCTCTCTCTCTCTCCATCTCTCCGTTTATTTTCCCATTTCTCTCCATTTTCCCCATTTCTGTCCATGAACTTGCCTACCAACACCTTCTGTCTGCCAAACGCCTCCACACTCACATGGTCTGGACACATCCAAGCCAGATGTGATGGATGACAACGATTGTGTGTTTATGGATGTGTGTGTGTGTGAGTGAAGAGAAAGTATGTGAAACACACAAAATGTCCGTCTGCAGTCAACATCTGTGTGTGTGTGTGTGTGTGTTACTACTTTTGTGTTTCTGTCCATTTGCAGTTTTACAAGACTTTGGAGATGATGTTTTATTTGTACTTGTTCGCCACGTCGATCCAGACAGAAAAGTCTCTATTACTACAAACATGAATCCATGACGGCGAGATGATGGTGAATCCTTCAGACTTTCTCTAACTCCACCAGCAGGTTAGTTTTAGAATTAGAATTAGTGACATTTTTGCACATTTTGACCTCAACATTTAACCCATACCTACTAAACCAGTCGTGAACACATATAGGCCGGACACAGGAGCAGTGGGCAACACTTATCTATGCAATGGCAGATTGGGTGCCTTGCTCATGGGCACCCCAACCCTTGGCCCTTGGCCCTTAAACCAACAGCCTTCCAAGTAATCCCCATGATCCAACGCTGCCTCTAGAGGTTGGAATCACAGGGAACCTTTACGATACGATACGGTACACGATACATGGGCAGTGATACCAAGAATATCACGATACAACGATTCTGCGACGATGAATACAATCAGCGATACATCGCGATATCTAACTGAAGAAAACAGGACTTCTCTGTTTATTCACAACATAGAGTACAAAGGTCTAAGGTCATAAAGTCTATGTATTGAACATGGATGGAGCGTCTCTTAACATAGCTTTCTCCACCATTATCCCGCTGTAAACTTCCACCCAAGTTCCCCTCATTCATTTGAGCAGCGCCACCGTGTGGAGACATGGCATGGTGACGCTGCAGGGACTGTTTACTTCAGAGCATCTTAATTTGTTAATTAAAACATCGATATTTGCATGAGGCAGGGACGACGACATATCACCAAATCGATACTTGGACCCACCACTATTCCAGACGTTATCAAACTAGACCCTTTGTTTTTGTTTAGTCTGACGGACCACCAGCGGCATAAATCACATCCTGTACATTTAAGTGCAGCTCTTCACTTCACTTGTACAATTTAGGTCACAACGTGCTTGTTCATCACATTGTCAGCTATAAATCTGTGCGAGGCAACGAGACTCCATCCCTGTCACGAATCTCCCAAACATCTCAACCAGGTTTCAGAATACCTCGGCCCAGATCAGGTGTTCCTGAAGGACGACCGGGGAAAAGGATGAGCCGAGCACAGGCGATGAGTGATTGAGACACAAAGGGTGTGCGTGTGTGTGTGTGTGAGAGAGAGAGAGAGACCAAGTGTGTTTGCGTAAGCTTGGACTACTGTAAATGCTTTGCATAAATGTGGAGACATTAGTCAGAGATGGTTGTCCTGCCCTTCAGCCTGCTCTTTCCATCATCATCTGCTGAAACCTAACCCGCCGCTCTGCTCCAGGCGACGACTCAGCATTACTCACACGACAATATTAAATATGAGCCAAAGCTGATCAAAATCCAACCACACACAGACAGACAGACAGACAGACAGAGAACAGTGAAGTAGTGTTGTGGGTTTTTTGACATGTCTCGATCACAGATAAAGAAAACTCAGGAATCGCAACTGATTTATTGACTGAAATTATTGTTGTGATTGGATGAAAGATTTAGATCTATGAATCATTTCAGTTAGAGTCCCTCGTTTCAGTCCCTCCCTGTCCCCCATTTACTCACAGAGAGTCAGTGTTGGTCTTGTGTTAGTTTTGGCCGCTAAAAATCATGGTTTTGTCTTGGTCTCAATCCCTTAAAAGTCTTGGTCCTGTCACGTCTTGAAGTCTTGAAAGTCTTGCTCTTTTCTTGTCCTCCATCCCAAAAATGTTTGGTCTTTCCTTGGTCCATCCCTAAAAGTCTTAAGTCTTCTCTTAGTTCCTAAACGTCTTGGTCATGTGTCTCAGTCCCTAAGAGTCTTGGCCTTGTCTCAGTCTCTAAAGGGCTTGACCACGTCTTGGTCTTAGGTCTTAGTCCTAAAATTCTTAATCCTAACGAGTCAATCCTTAAAAGTCTTGGTCCTGCTGTGACTCAGTCCCTACAAATCCTGGTCTTGGTCTCTGTAGACTTGGTCATGACTCAGATTGTGGGTTCTTACAACACGACAGTGACAAAAGGACGGACAGCTGGACAAGTTATATGAAATGGCAGCAGACACAACAAGTCCTCTCGTGTGAATACCAGCAGTGTGAGAAATCGACTAATTTTAAACTCAACACTCGTGTTTTGTCTCCGCTCTGGACTGGCGTTACATTTCCTGTCAGGGATCAGGTCCACCTGTGGACTCAGAACATTCCCCTTGGCTTCCTGACTCACTCTGACATCACGCCCTCACACCCTGAACTGTCAACCCACTCCCCCACCCGCTGTCCGCCAATCATCTCTCCTGAGGAACGGCACTAAAAATAGTTTGAAGGTTTTACGGGAACAAATGGCAGAGAAGATGAGCTCCCAAAAAAAAGAAAGAAAGAAAGAAAGATAGAAGGGCCTTGGCTTCAAGTTTTAAAGATGCTGGCGCTTTTGGAGAAGAGAGACAAGTGGAAATCTTCCGATGTAGAAAGAAAGAAAGAGAAAAGTTCTGGCACTTTTTATAGGAACAATGCTGAAGTTGCAATAAACAGCCTTTATTCATTTCTGTGACTCGCTCACAGGACGCATTAAAAAGAAACAGACGGGTTGTAACTTGTGTGGTTCTTCGTCAAAAAATGGGGACGTTTTGATGTTTTAAACATTCCTGTGCTTAGATTTCATGGACCAAGAAAAGGAAAGGTGCATGATATTGATAAGTCAAAAAAAACACACAGATGTTAAAACACTTGGGTAAAAAATAAAAGAAGCAATTCAGCAAATTCAAACTCCAAACGAAGGACGTTCTTGAACTTGTCTTCATCTCAGTCCCACTGCAGTTGAACAATCCAGGTTATAATCCAAATAAGGTTTTTTTTCCTCTTTCTTTTGTTTATTCCTTGTGATACGATCACACTGGCAGACATTTTCACTCATTAACTTGATTTATTTCGCCCTTTTTAAAACATTAATTTAAAAGTGAATGACTATTGACTTTGCTATTTTTCATGGAATAATGTTTCCTCTGATCCAAATATAGACCAACGGCCAGACTTCACAAAATGTTTAAATCAATAATGGCTTCATTCTTAGGGTGGTTCAACTTTAAAGGGACAGTTCAGGTTTTTCATCAAGTGTGGTTGAATGAGGTACTAAGAACCAGAGACACAGAAAGACAGATTTGTGTCACTTTTTTCCAACTGTAAACTGAAGTGTTGACTCCTCGCACCAAAGTCCATTGAGAAAATCATCAATTTTACATTACAGCGAATAAGAGTCGATGACTTGCTTCTGCCTCCATTAGTTAGTTAAAATGAGTTGTTTTTTCACTTAAGTGTTAAGTGTTTGACTTAAATCTGTCATTCAGACTCACATCAGTGACACAGACTGAACAACAGGGCCAGCAGCACACCAGCAGCTCCTGTGTCCCATCGAGCTTAAATCAATTATTTTCTCTATGGACTTTGGTGCAGGAGAGTGATGTGTTTAAAAACGACACACAGGCTGCTCACAGTGAGATGAACATAATCTAGGTATACTACAGTATTTTATTAAGTGAGCCTTTTTTATTTAAGTGGTTTTTTTTTCATGCCTCTGTGTCAGAACCTCATGCAACCACAATCAAAAAAGCATGAACGATTACTTGAAGTAGCTGTGGTCCGTTCTCGGAGCATTGAAGGCATGTTTCGAGTTTCCATTTGTTTCTGGTTTGTTGTCTTCCTTCAAGCAGCTGCAACAAATATTAAGAAAGAAAGAAATTCCTCCTTCAGTTTGGAATCTGGATTTTATCGTGAAAGGCAGGAAATTGATTTGTAATAAAAAAAAAATGGTTTCTTGCTTCTTAAAGCACTTCAAAACTACTACACATGTAGTCTGGGGTAAAAACAACTGTCCATGTTTGACTTGAGCAGACAGGTTGAGAGGAGAGAGTTGCTCATCACTGTGTCATCAGTGAGCCAAATTAGTTTTATGACTCCACTTTATATATTTGAATTGTGTGGGCTTTAAAAAAAAGAAGAAAGTGCTCACTTTTCTAAATTTAACTTCCTCCACTGAAAAGCGAAGGTCGTGGCCGCCATAAAAAGAACCATTAAAGGTTTACCACAAACTGCCAGACACACGCTGCTTTTGTTGCACATATTTTGCATCAAACACGTAATTTGTTTACTTTTCTGCCATTATGGTTTTACACGAGGCCAGAAGCTGACACACAGCCTGGAGGACATGCTGCCGATTAGTCTTTGCTTTGACATGACTGCGGGTGCACTTTGGTTGTCGTGCAGGTTATTGGGGGGTGGAGGGTGGTGGTGGGGGTTTACCGGGGTCTCTGGGGCACGGTGCACACATGGAAGCACTTTAGAGCTTCACTACACTGCAATTGGGCCTATTACCATAATTACAGCTTTAAAGCTCCAGCAATTTGTATCAGACATGCACCAGCGCAACCACCAGGCCTTTGGCCCTGTGGAACAACAGCCACCACCACCACCACCACCACCACCCCCACCCATCACTTTCTACTCACTCTCCTTTGTCTCTGCATTTCATTCTCTCATCTCCTTCTCTTTGCTCTCTATACTTCTTTTTCTCCACCTTCTCTGGTTACAGAGGAGACGAAGAGTTTTTATCTGATCTGATTTAAGATCTGCTTTCTTTAGTCCACGTTTGTGGAGATCTGCTTTCTTTAGTCCACGTTAGGAGATCTGCTTTCTTTAGTCCCTGCTTTCTAGTCCATGTTCGTGGAGATCTGCTTTCAAGATCTGCTTTCTTTAGTCCGAGATCTCTTTCTTTAGTCCATGTTCGGAGATCTGCTTTCTTAGTCCGTCCTTTAGTCCACGTTTGTGAAGATCTGGAGTGGAGATCTGCTTTAGTCGGAGATCTGCTTTCTTTAGTCCATGTTCGTGGAGATCTGCTTTCTTTAGTCCATGTCTGCTTTCTTTAGTCCAGTCCATGTTTGTGGAGATCTGCTTTCCTTAGTCCACGTTCGTGGAGATCTGCTTTCCTTAGTCCACGTTCGTAGAGATCTGCTTTCCTTAGTCCACGTTCGTAGAGATCTGCTTTCTTTAGTCCTTTAGGCCACAGTCCAAATCACGCTAAAATGAGGATCTGCATCAGTCTAGCATTCCATGCATGTGATTATGTCTTCACTTAAATGTACCTGGGATCCTCCTCACATAATCCCAAGCAAGTTTCCATGGTTACCTTCTTCTCAGTTGTCCCATTTGCCCAAAACAAGAGCACGCCACATAACTGGTCTGTAAGTGACTGGTATGGGTCAGCATGGATTCACAGATCAACGGGAATTTACAACACATGGACCGTAGTGGACCTCTGTGGACACCCTGATGTGATGAACATCTACGGTCTTCTTCCTAGACATTGTTGAAGTCGCAGTCATTGATCAGGTTTTCCAGTTTCCTGATTACCGCCACCTACTGGTTAAGACTGCAAATTTTCTCCCAGAAAAATCTAGTGAGTCCTCACTATCAATGCAAACTCTGAGCCGTTTTATCGGAGACTGTGACTGAGAAAAATTAGAGAACACATTGCAGATGGCTTGCTTTTTTAGGTGTTTGTGGTCTGGTTCAGCCCTGCCCAGGGCCTGGTACCGGTCCATGCCCTGGAGGTTTAAAAATCCCTGTAAATAGAGAGGTACCCCTCAACTCAGGAGGTCGGTTAGTGGAGATGAAGGAGACGAAAAACTAAACAGAGAGAGAGAAATATCACTGTGTACACAGTGTGGTGTTGAGGTGAGGACCACATGGCATCAAGGGCTTCTCCTGAACGTGGTTTCTGTTACAGTGAGGAGACCTGCAGTCCCGGGTTTGGCAGCTTTGGTCACCTCACCGAGACTGTTCTGGAGTCTCCAAACAAACGCGGAGTCTCCGACTGAAACCGAGCGCAGCCTCTGTTAATGATGTTTTAAGTGGACTGAGGAGAATCCCCCCTTGGCTCATTTTGAAACGCAGAACGGAAATGTAATTTCTTCCCTGATTAGATTCCAGCGCGGCAGCTACACAAACAAAACAATGGTGCTCGGCAGTGTTTGTTATGTGTGTATGAGTGTGTGTTTGTAAGGCAGGGAGGGAGCGGGGCGTCCCACTGGTGTTTGGCCCGGGCCCAAACCAAATCTGCAACGAGCATTAGTCCGAGGTGCATCCTAACTAAATGACGGTGGCTTGTACACAAGCGGGCCAATTATTTACTGTGGCTGAGGGTTTGTTTTAGTGCTGGCAGCCCTCTGTGGCCCCATTAGACCTGGCCCTCTGTCTGCTACGCATCATAAACGCATCAAAACACTCAAATAAACCCGTCCACTTGGCCCCTGCAGCACCTTAATCAGTGGGATTGTACAGTAAGATGGCAGGAAAAGCTTTTTACTCTTTTTTTTTTTCAGCCGCAGCTGTAAATTCACATCCTGCTCCCCCCTCGAGAATAATGTCTCGAACATCAAACGTGATTAAATGAGGGATCCAAATTTAAATCAGATCATGTAAAAGATGATTTAAATGTGCTGGGTGTCTGTGTAAGAAGGTCATTGTTGTTGTTTTTTAAAGGGATCGTTCAGGTTGTGTGAGGAAGTGGGTGCTAATTTGGTTGTACGTGCTTACACCCTGACACAAGGAAAACAAGACCTTCAAGCTTGTTTGTGTCACGATGTGAACCCTTCACTGTCCCACCACCAAAGCCCACAGAGAAAATCAGTGATTTTACATCGCAGCACACAGGAGGTGTTGGAGTTGTCCTCCATCAGTGACTTTAAATGTGTTATTTTGTGACTTTGGTGTTTGAAATCCTTTGTTCACATTTACCACAATGAAAAGGAAAAGAAAAAGAACAGTTTAACTGTAAAAATTATCAACAAAATTGCTTGACTGTAAGATTTTTGGGGGTCTGTCTCTCCAATCTGCATTTTATCCCCATCACTGCTGTGGACTTGTATTTATTTTTAATTAATTCATTTATAAATTACACATTAGATCCAGTATATCAACTGTGTCACCAAAAAAACGGGTTTCTGGGCAGAAAAGGCTTTTAAATGGTGAGATAAAGTGGCAAACATAATTTTAAGATAGTATATACTATATTAAGTATTTTGTTAAGTGCCTTAAATCAGATTTTTTTTCCCTTGTGCTCCCGTTGGCGCACAATGTTTTCAGTATCAGTTTTTCATGGTGTGAGTTTTGAGTGTCCATGTCTCAGACTGGTTCTGGTTCTGGTTCCGGTTCCCAGAGAGAGCGGCACGCCGGGGGCCAAATCCCACCTGGCCTTCGAATGTTTTCCCCTGAATGAAGACAAACACTCACCCAGTGAGGCCTCGGCTCTTCCACACCTCGTGCAGAACCACCGGGATGTTGCCGCTCGCTGTGCTCGACCCGGCCTGAACAGACACAGACAGAGGAGGAGAAAAAACAGAGGTGGGATGATGGATGGATCGTCTCCTCCGCTTCCTGTCTCCCATCATGCACAGCTGTGTCAGCGCAGGTGACACCTACATCACCCACCCACTCACACTCACACCCAGCCGTTTGCCCACTCAAACACACACACACACACACACACACACGTCAGTCTGGCACTTTTATTTACACAATACGGCTTAGAGTTTTTAATCCATCACTGAGGAGAGGCAGAGCTGCCGGATGAGGCCAGACAGGGTCGAGTGAGAGTGGGAGGTGGCAGCAGCGAGGAGAGGGGGAGAGAAAGGGGCAGTGGGGAACACATTAAAGGGATAGTTGTGGTTTTGTGAAGGTTGTATGAGGCACTTACTCACAGTCAGCGTCTGACTGCATTGTACGTGCAGGTGCAAGCCCAAGGTGGAGGAAGAAGGGGAAAAAAAGCCACTTAACTAATGTTGACTTAATAAAAACTACTTAAA